>NC_134488.1:12612424-12907424 GCF_040206685.1 Ascaphus truei
TCCCTGTCTCTCTCTCTGTCTCTCTCACCCACTCTCTCTCTCTGTCTCTCTCTCCGTCTCTCTCTCTGTCTCTCTCACCCACTCTCTCTCTGTCTCTCTCTCCCTGTCTCTCTCTCTGTCTCTCTCACCCTCTCTTTCTCTGTCTCTCTCATCCTCTCTCTCTCTCTGTCTCTCTCACCCTCTATCTCCCTCTGTCTCTCTCTCCCTCTCTCTCCCTCTCTCTCTCACCCTCTCTCTCCCTGTCTCTCACCCTCTCTCTCCCTGTCTCTCTCACCCTCTCTCTCCCTGTCTCTCTCACCCTCTCTCTCATCCTCTCTCTCCCTGTCTCTCTCCCTGTGTTACGCCGGTGCTGCCCGCAGACCAGACCCGTCCCCTGTGCTCAGGTGGGACGTAGGGATACACGCACCCACAGCAAAGGGAGCGTGTCCGGAGTGTGGTGTTATTGTTGCAAGGCCAGGTATAGTAGTGAAGACAATACTTGCCGGTACCGGTAGTAGAGAAGGAGTAGTTATTGCCGTTGCCAAGGTCAGAGATGCCAGAAGTCACGAAGTCCAAGTAGAGCCAAAGTCGAGAGCCAGAGGGGGTAGTCGTCCAATCCGAGTCAATACCTGAGGAGTCACTGAGAGAGTAGTCAAATGCTTCCATACAGAACTATGTCGAGCGACGAGTGATGGGAAGCACAGGCATAATAAAGCTGGGCAGGCCAATGGGAAAAGGAAGCAGGCCTGGAGGACTGCAAGGAGTCCTCCCTGATAGGAGAGAGGTGTTACAGCCCAGCTGAGTGTAATCATTGATTTGCCTTGAACTGTGTGATGCTTGGGGGCGACGCCTCGCTGCAGAAGCAGTGGTTAAAAGTGCTCTGTTAGGCGTGTGCTCTGTAAACTGAGAATGCATGCACATAACGTCTGGGGCTGGCGTGCGTGTAGGAGGGCGTGGGCGCGCCCGGCGCTGAGCAGAGGAATCGCCGAGGGGAGTGATCCCGCGACGGCGGCAGGGGCGAGGAGCCATGGAGACCAGTAAGGCAGGATTATTTTGTGTGTCCAGGGACTCCTTGCGGAGAGGGAGTGCTTTGTGTGGGAAGCGAGGAGAACGCCGATTCCTGACAGTACCCCCCTCTTCAGGAACGGCCTCAGGACGGTCCAAGAATGGTTTCACTGGAAACATTTTCCTGAAGGACTTAAGAAGGGCCGGGGCATGAATGTCCTTTGAAGGTACCCAGGATCTCTCTTCAGGGCCAAAGCCCTTCCACTGCACCAAGAACTGAAGCTGATCCCTGGATAGGCGAGAATCCAAAAGAGAGTGAACTTCGTATTCCTCGTTATTTTGTACAGTAATGGGATCCGGTCTACGAGTCTGATCCGGAAAGAAGTGACTGGAGATAAATGGTTTTAAGAGGGACACATGAAAGACATTGGAAATCTTCATACTGGGTGGTAGTTGGAGCCGGAATGCCACGGGATTGATTTGTTCACAAATAGGGAAGGGACCGAGGAACTTAGGTGCCAGTTTAGGAGATGGTACTGTACCTTGAGGTGGATATTCCTAGAGGAGAGCCATACCAAATCCCCTGGTTTGTAACTGGGCGCCGAACGACGACGACGATCGGCCTGTAGTTTCGATCTGCGGGAGGAGTTGAGAAGGGTAGACTGAATCCTGGACCATGCGGTTTGGAGGGAAGAAATGCGTTCATCTACGGCTGGTACTCCAGAAGGAATGTTGGGGATGGAAAGACAGGGAGGGTGGAACCCATAATTTATAAAGAAGGGAGACTCCCGGGTGGACTCGTTTTTTGCAGAATTGATGGCATACTCTGCCCAAGAGAGGAGTTGAGCCCAAACGTCCTGGAAATCGGATATAAAACATCTCAGGTACTTCCCCAGGGATTGATTGATTCTCTCCGTTTGTCCATTGGACTGAGGATGATAGGCGGAAGAGAAGGAAGAAGAGATGCCCAATCTCTTCGTGAAAGCTCTCCAAAATTTGGATACGAACTGAGAACCTCTGTCAGAAACAATGGACGAAGGAATCCCATGAATCCGGAAAATCTGCTCCGTAAAGATATCAGCAAGGGTGGGGGAGGTGGGTAATCCTTTAAGTGGAATGAAATGGGACATCTTCGAGAACCTGTCCACGACCACCAAGATAGTGTTCATTCCTCTGGACCTGGGCAACTCCACGATGAAGTCCATAGAAATGTGGGACCAGGGGTGGTCGGGAACTGGAAGGGGTAACAGAAAACCCTGAGGCTTTTGACGGAGAGTCTTTCTTTGAGCACACGTGGGGCATGCGCGGGTAAATTCCAGAATATCTTGAGACATCCTTGGCCACCAGAAATTCCAACGAATGAGATCAGTAGTCTTCTTAAAACCTGGATGACCTGCAGATTTAGAGGAGTGACCCCAAGACAGGACTTCTGGAACAAATTTGGATGGTACAAAGAGTTTGTTGTCGGGAACGACCAAGTCCTTTTGAATGCGTCTCTGGGAGTGCAAAATCTTGTCAAGATTCTTGAAAGTAGACGTGGCGAGAATCCTCTAATGTGGAAGGATAGTCTCCAACGATTCCTCTGGCCTCTCCTCAGAAGAATGTATTCGGGAGAGTGCGTCTGCCTTTACGTTCTTGGTTCCTGGGGATATAGAACAGGTGAAAATCGAATCGAGACAAAAAAAGAGCCCAACGAGCCTGTCGTGGACCAAGGCGTCGAGCATTCTCTATGTAAAGAAGGTTCTTGTGGTCCGTGAGAATAGTAAACGGCTCTTTCAACCCCTCCAGCAGGTGTCTCCACTCTTGAAGAGCCATCTTCACGGCCAGAAGTTCCCTGTTACCCACGTCATAGTTCCTCTCGGCAGACGAGAATTTCTTGGAAAAATAAGCACAGGGATGTACTGCACCGACACACTTTATTCGAGCAAATACCCAGTATGTACCTGGCAGATACCTGGAATGCGCCGCTCCTCACCTCTGACAAGCCCCGTTGCGTTTGCCTTCCCAGCCTGGGTTCATGCCTGGCTGACGGGCGGCTGATCTGTTAAATGATAATGATTAGGATTTAATAGGCTGCAATGCTTCGCGTGTCTACCAGATGGCATAAATTCATGAATTGTAATGCAGTATATATATATATACTGTGCAGTATTGCAGCCAGCGGGAATAAAATGCTTCAATCCCTGCTTGGAAAATACCTCAATGCACTCGGGCAGAAAACAGTCACAAACCTCAATACACCCGGGTATACCCGAATTCGTGGGACTAGCCGAGCTCGAATAAAGTGTGTCGCCAGTGTAACTTATCTTGGGATGTGGGTCTCTGAGACAGAACGGCACCAGCGCCGCAATCAGAAGCGTCGACCTCCAGTACAAAGGGAAGTTCAATGTCGGGATGACGGAGAATAGGTGCGGATATAAAGGCTTCCTTGAGTGTCTCGAAGGCGGAGATGGCCTCGGGTGACCAAGCAGAAGGATCAGCTCCTTTTTTTGGTGAGCGCAGTAAGGGGTGCCACAATGGTAGAAAAACTCCGTATAAACTTACGATAGTAATTAGCGAAGCCTAAAAAACGTTGTATGGCCTTGAGAGAATTGGGTCTTGGCCATTCAGTGACCGCTTGAAGTTTACCGGAGTCCATCAGAAACCCCTCATCTGAAATTATATACCCCAGGAACGGAGTAGAAGTTGTATGAAAGGTGCACTTCTCCAGTTTAGCGTATAGATGGTGTTCACAGAGACGGGAAAGGACGTAGGAGGTGTGGCGTATATGGTCCTGGAGATCTTTGGAAAAAATCAGGATATCATCCAAGTATACAATAACAAAAATATTGAGTACCTTACGAAAGACGTCGTTGATGAAATCCTGGAAGAAAGCGGGAGCATTACATAAGCCGAAAGGCATTACCAGATATTCGTAGTGTCCACTACGCGTGTTGAAGGGCGTCTTCCATTCATCCCCCTTCCTGATGCGCACCAGGTTATAGGCACCACGTAGATCCAACTTGGAAAAAATCTTGGCCCCCTGTCATTTATCGAACAGTTCGGTAATAAGGGCAAGGGGGTAACGATTTTTAATAGTGATGTGGTTTAAACCCCTGTAGTCGATGCAAGGCCTCAATGACCCATCCTTTTTCTTGATGAAGAAAAACCCAGCCCCTGCTGGGGAATTGGAGTGACGAATAAAGCCTTTCTTGAGATTCTCCTGGATATATTCATCCATTGCGTGAGATTCTGGTAACGACAAGGGGTAGGTCTTGGTCTTGGGTAGGGAGTAACCAGGAACTAGATCGATTGGACAATCGTAAGTCCTGTGTGGCGGCAAGAGGTCTGACTGTACCTTATTGAAAACGTCCCGGAATTGATGGTAAACGGAAGGTAGAATAACTTCGGGAACAGAGGTATTGGCCAGCAGTTAATGAGTCTCGCCTGACCTCGGCCTCCAGGAAATGGGAGCGGAGGAAGTCCAGTCAATGAGAGGATTGTTAAGCTGTAGCCAAGGAAGACCAAGGGTGATGGGTATCCTAGGAGCGTGAATGGCATCGAGAACTAAGGTCTCCTTGTGTAGATGTGAAGACAAAAGCAAGGGAGCTGTCTCTAAGGAGATGTGGGCCGGGGTAAGAGGACGTCCATCTATACCAACGAGTGCAATGGGAACCTTCTTTCTCACTAGTGGTATGCGGTTAACCCTGGCGAATTCTAGATCCACGAAGTTTCCTCCAGCTCCTGAGTCAATGAAAGCGGCGGTAGAAGTCTTGAACTTATCGCCTGAAAGGAAGACTGGAAATGTAAGTTTCATAGGGAGTTCTCCTTTAAGAAGGGGACGTGGAGACATTACACCCAGAGAGAGCCCCTCTGTACTCACTGGGGGTTCCCGTTTCCCGGACACAATGGACACTCCCGAACCCGATGTTCCATGGATCCGCAGTAGAAACACAATCCCCCGGCGTGGCGGAACTGCCGTATCGATGTGCGGATGCGTTGTACCCCCAATTGCATTGGCTCTGGCAACTCCAGTGCAGGACGAAGAGGTGTGGTAGCACTGGAGGGAGCAGGAGTGCGTCACCGTTCGCCGTCCCTGCGTGATCTGGAGGAGAGAAACAGATGCCATCTCCCGACGAGCGGGGGAATCGAATACCCGTTGAAACTCGGCTTTAAATGCTGGGTAATCTTGGGTAAGGTCAGAACGTCGCTCCCAAACCAGGGAAGCCCAAGCCAGGGCGCTGCCAGTGAGGAGGATATAAATGTAGGCTACTTTCTTGCGATCAGTATTGTAGAGATGGGGGGCCATTTCAAACTGCACCTCACACTGGTTTAGGAAACCCCTACAATCTTGCGGTTCACCTGCATAAGGCTTGGGAGGACGAATTCTTACATCTGAGCTGCTAACTGCGCTTGAAGAGTGGGGGCTTACATCTGGCGGGGTCGCGTCGGTACCCTGTCTGAGAGTACTGCGACCTGGCGTGTAAGTGCCACAATTTGATCCGCCATGGCCTGGTTATGCTGAAGCAGATTAGAGAGAAACTGCTGTAGTTCGGTCTGGTCTGCGTCTTGTGGGCTCGACATAATGTTACGCCGGTGCTGCCCGCAGACCAGACCTGTCCCCTGTGCTGAGGTGGGACGTAGGGATACACGTACCCACAGCAAAGGGAGTGTGTCCGGAGTGTGGTGTTATTGTTGCCAGGCCAGGTATAGTAGTGAAGACAATACTTGCCGGTACCGGTAGTAGAGAAGGAGTAGTTATTGCCGTTGCCAAGGTCAGGGATGCCAGAAGTCACGGAGTCCAAGTAGAGCCAAAGTCGAGAGCCAGAGGGGGTAGTCGTCCAATCCGCGTCAATACCTGAGGAGTCACTGAGAGAATAGTCAAATGCTTCCATACAGAACTATGTCGAGCGACGAGTGATGGGAAGCACAGGCATAATAAAGCTGGGCAGGCCAATGGGAAAAGGAGGCAGGCCTGGAGGACTGCAAGGAGTCCTCCCTGATAGGAGAGAGGTGTTATAGCCCAGCTGAGTGTAATCATTGATTTGCCTTGAACTGTGTGATGCTTGGGGGCGACGCCTCACTGCAGCAGCAGTGGTTAAAAGTGCTCTGTTAGGCATGTGCTCTGTAAACTGAGAATGCATGCACATAACGTCTGGGGCTGGCGTGCGTGTAGGAGGGCGTGGGCGCGCCTGGCGCTGAGCAGAGGAATCGCCGAGGGGAGTGATCCCGCGACGGCGGCAGGGGCGAGGAGCCATGGAGACTGGTAAGGCAGGATTATTTTGTGTGTCCAGGGACTCCTTGCGGAGAGGGAGTGCTTTGTGTGGGAAGCGAGGAGAACGCCGATTCCTGACACCCTGTCTCTCTCACCCTCTCGCTCTCTCTCTGTCTCTAAATGGTCCGGGGGAACACCTCTCTCTTAGGGGGTTCCTCCCGTGACTTTACCTGCCTCCGCTCCAGCTCTGCCTCCTCGCCGCCGCGGGTGGGATCTTCCTTCTCCTCCGCTTCCCACGGCGGCTACTGAACGCGCGCATGCGCGCTCACGGCCGAGTGTGAGGTCCGGGGGAACACCTCTCTTTAAGGGGGTTCCTCCCGTGACTTTACCTGCCTCCGCTCCGGTTCTGCCTCCTCGCCACCGCGGGCGGGATCTTCCTTCTCCTCCGCTACCCGCTATTGCTAATGAATGCATGCATGCGCGCGCACGGCCGCCCACAAGCTTCACATCTAGCGCAGCTGTGCCAATATCCTTCCCACCAATCCCTATGTTCCCTGGGGCCACTCCCTCATCACTCCCCCTCTTCCTATTGGTCCGTCCTCCTATTTATACCTTGCTCAGCCATTCCTTCTTTGGCTGAGCATAGCTTTGTGTGACCTGCGTTACCTACGGTCGTGCCTGCCTCAGTTCCTTGTCTCTTTGTCTTTTCTAGTGATCCCTTGTGTACCGAACCAGCTTGGCTGTGGACCCGCTCTGGACTTCAACCCTTGGCCTGTACCCTGACTTGCTGGACTCCCTAACCCCCTTTACCTCAGCTTGCAGATTCCGACCTACCTCCCGGCTCTGGCCCCCATGCTCTCGGTACCAACTATCTTCTGGAATCTCCCTTCTTGTCTGGAGAGTATCTTACTCTATCTTATACTCCCAGACGGTTCCAGGCGCCTATTTTCCACTTTCCATGTGTGTCCCCGTAGCTGTGGGTGCAGTTGTTACCCATCTCACCTCAGTTTCGGGGTCCCTTCTTGTCCGTGGTGAGCACAGCATTACAGTCTCTCTCATCCTCTCTCTCTCTCTGTCTCTCTCACCCTCTCTCTCTGTCTCTCTCACCCTCTCTCTCTCTGTCTCTCTCACCCTCTCTCTGTCTGTCTCTCTCACCCTCTCTCTGTCTCTCTCACCCTCCCTGTCGTATCTTAACTGCCGTATACCTACACCGAAGTAACCTACCCTTCTTTCTTCCAGATCTGACTCAAGTTTCACACGGGAGACCTCGGAAGACAGGTAGGGAACACCTCCCCTCCAGTATAGTACCTTGAGGGACTGCGGATCAGGTAAGATCCCAGGCGGGATTGCTGCTTTAGAAATTGTGAAGCGGAGGCATCCTGAGACTGGTTAAGGGGTGCAGAATCATTCACATCTAGGTTTTTTTTGTTCGATTAGTGAGGTCAACACACACACACACACACACACACACACACACACACGTAACAAGGACTAATGGTAGTAAAGTATAAGTGTACTACAATAAATAAACTGTTATGTAAAAAAAAAAATGTCCCGGTTTTTCATTTTCATAATCTGGTCACCCTAGGTTTAACATATAAATACTCCACCTCCCCTTCTATTTGTTCGATCCTTCCGAAAAAGGGAAAGGGCTGCATGTCATTAATGGGGTGTTTTTTTGGTTGGTAATAATAGTTTCTACACTATTGGATTGTGTACACTTTTATCTTCTAGAGTTAATTTACATATTTTGTTAATTTACTATAAGGCCCCTATTTAATAGGCTTTAAAGCCACTTCTCTGGGCTGTAGAGTATTTTAGTACTATATTTGAATAGAGCAGAACTCCACTCTAGCACTGGAAAGCGGTCTCCAAGCATATGGAGCAGGGGTCTAGGGCCCCTATCCTTTATGGTGAGAGGTTATTAAAACACTTACCAATGTATTAACTTCCACTCTACTGAGTTTTTTTTTTATTCAATCAGTTCTGTGGTATAAGATAATACCTACTTCATTTTATTTTTAAATTCAACTTTTAATTCCATTTTTTATGAGTTTTAATATACTGAGCATCCTTTGATTTCCATCGCAGGTGTTAATCCACCTCCCAAGCAGTGTAAGATATTTGCAACACTTTCCTGTTTGTGATTACAGTACCTGTTGCAAGTATTCCCAGCAGTTTGAGCTCCAAACTGTAATAATAGATAATGTTACCATAGTAATTCAAGGATACACTGTTGCTGCTGAGTTACACTGACTGAAGAAGCCATTATGTTAGACAGACAATCAGGATTGTTACAGATGTATAACAGGAGCACCAAACTATGGCCAGATTAGGAAAGAACGCAGAATTATACATTTTCACATGCTTTACATATAAAAAGTAAAAATAACAAAAACATAGGGGAATGGAGTATTGCTGCTTTAACATCTTATCCATATATTTAAAAAAGATTTAAGATATTCATTTTGATCCTGTTTTTCTTAGCATCAACGTATAAAAGCACTTTGACATGTAGCCCCACATTTGTCAACTTGTGTTTTTGCAAAAGCATTAAAGAGGCATTACATTATATATACAGTATATTATAACAGCGTGCATCTTATTCTGCAACTCAACAATTATTTTCCCTCTAGACGGTGTCAACAAATTCTACCTTGAAGTGTTCATTAAGTGGAAAAATAGCTTTGAGAGAAAGAAGAAATGGAAAAAGATACTGTATTTTGTACAGCAGTAACTATTTATTTTACTTACTACAAATACCCCCCAGTATGTGACTGGCTGAAGAATGCATTAGCAAAAAGAAAGCACCCTAATTTCTCATCTCACTGTCAATGGTCGAAGTGCCATTATTAAGGTTGTTGGGTTCTGGCTCAAGACATGCTAATCCTGTTATACAAGGGCTTTGGATTTAAGTTATATTTAGAAAAATAAATAAAATCCATTCTTGCAATATATGTGAACGTTTAGACCTGATAATAAAATGAGTACTACTTAGTACATAATGTAGTACTATGACACATGTTCAAACCTCAGCTGTTGCTCATGTTTCATTGACATGTTTTCCGAATTATACAAAGATTCTCTTACATTACTGGCTTAATTGACAGTGACTAATGTAGTAGATTTTTCAGCTTTCAGTATGTTATACATGCAAAACCAATGCATCAATGTGCATGGAATAGCCTGCAGCTCCAGCTCCCTGACATAACATACTGTAGACAGAGAGATATCAATGCTTAAGAAGAATCTGAATGAACAATATATTACCATACAGAACACGGAAGAAATCAACAGAATAAAAGTCATTGTAATGTAACAGAGAACAAAAGATCTCTAGAGAACTGAACAAATCTTTGAAGAACTCATCGCAATGTTGGGCAACTCAACAGAGCTTGAGAGAACGAATTGGGCATCTAGAAAATTCAATAGACATACAGAAAACTTAAATGAATTCACCAGAAGTCCAGGAAATTTGACAGAGTTCTAGAGAACTCAGTGGAAATGGAGAGATATTAACTGTAAAGATCTTAAGAGATTTGGAACTCAATACATTTTGTAATGCTTTATTTACAGCACTCCGTTGACCAACAAAACCTTATGGTACTTGGAGTTCTGAGGACTGCAGTAGGTGACTAGTGGGACTTGGGTGGTACACTGTAATGCAGGTACCCCAATGTAGAGCAAGGGATTTAACTAGTAAGCTCAGTTGAGCCTTTCTGATTAGTAGGGTTTTATAAAAAAAGTCTTCATTTGGCAACCCATGCTTAAAAAAACAAAACAAAGAAAAAAATGTTTTTTTACATGTTTTATATCTTGAGAACTAGTTAACATATTTTCAACAAACATTGTGAGTAAATGGGCACAGAATGTCTCCAAGCCTGCCAAGTTTGCATCTCCTTTTTCTTTTCCAGTGTTAGGACTAAGTGAAAATGATGCTTTTACATTGAATGTACAGTATTATCTACCCATAAGTATGTCTGGCATATTTACACCACAGATAATAAGCGGTATATGAGAAAAATGTCAGTATGGCGGAGAATAAATTAAAAATATGTGTATTGCTTTCCAAAGTCCCACTACAGAACATCGTATCAATTTATGGATAATAAAGCTAAGCAAATATATGCAAATGTGCTTGAAACATAAACGGAACAGCAGTTTCTGACACTAAAACTGTACAGGAAAAGGCTATTTCAAACAAAATAGCTAATGTTATGGTCTCTAAATGTTCCTTTCTTATCATATTATATTTTTCTTTTATTTGTTTTTCTTCTTGCTTTCATCTTTGTATTTGTCTTCGCATGTGTTTTATGATATGAGCTGAGCTGGAGTCTAGTGATGAAGTTATGCTATTCTATATATATGTAACAGATATTCCTCCTACCCCAATCGCAGATAGAGTGCATGTGAGGGGGGAACCTATATGTTACCAGGTGTGTGCAGTACCTGTTAGGCTCACAGAAGGCCTGAGCCTCTGCTAGTGAGAGCCTGGGGTGAATCCTCTGGAACGATCTTATAATTACAGCGCCTCCAACTGTGCAGGATCCTAGGAGTGTAGAATGTCCCCTACACAGGACCCACATATATGAACCACATAACACCAAGGTATATATAACACAGGTTTACTATATGGGCAGATAACACAATACACATGCATCAACAATATGACATCAACAGTACATAACTTCAGTGTCACCCTGTAACACTACTAAGCACAACTATCCTCTGCCTCGCAGGGCCTTAAACCCACACAGTATTCCCAAAGTCCTTGTACCCAAAGTCCCAATAGTCCCACAACCCCACCCACGTGTGGGACAGCGCTGCCCACTAAGATGAAGTGTAAGTTGGTGCACTTGGTGATTTGGATAATACCTGCCCTGTGCTCCTGCAACCGGGAACCGCAGAACAATGGAAAAGGATCCGTCTGTGTCCAGCGCCGAAGCCTCAGCGATGGGGGTCTCCTTCTGAGCGAGCTCACCGCTCAGACAGTCTCTGTCTCTGCTCCGCAGAGAATGATTCCTTGTAAACTGACCCTTCTTGTCAGAGCACACAGCACTGCAGCTGTGTCCCTGACTACAACAGATATAATGGGGCAAGGTCCCTACCTTAGGGCCTTCCCTATGAACTTACCCACTAAACCTAGTGGGGAGTGAGGCCTACCTGGGGCCTGGGGTTTCTCTGGCCTAGTACAACAGAGCACTGCTCTCTGTACACTACCTTCCACAATCTCTTCCTGGATCCAACTGACTAGCATGGTCTGTGTGCAACATATTATCTTTCTCCAGCAGGAGAAGCTGCAAACTCTACTGGCTGTCTGGCTGCATGTGACAGGGATCATAGGGCAGTCCACCAGAGGCTGCTGGGTGTTGTAGTCCTTTATGGCCCTCTTTCCTATGGGGACCACGTGCGCGATCTCTACTACGTCTGTGCGAAGCTGTAATGGCCGCCGCTACACTTAACTGCGCCTGCGCAACTTCCAAAAGCTCCTGCACACTTGTAATGGCCACCACTACCCTTGCCAACCTCTGCGCATTGCGCGAACCTCGCGCCAACCACAACATGGCCGCCGGATTGCCTCTGTGCATGCGGAAGCACATCCAAAATGGCGGCGCTCTGCAACGGATGCCGCGGGGAGCCCCCGCCGATGCGCTCACCCCTACAGCTACCTGACACAGTGCAGGGGTCCCCCCGCTAAGCGGAGGTAAGGGGGCCAGGGGGAACCCTGCTACATACAGTATAGAGATGTAGCCAGACACTGTCATTGTAGCGGCGGAGAAAAATGCGGAGACCTGCGGCCACAAGAACAGTGATGTGTTTGCTGTGGGGTTCCATGCTTTTGAATGTGACCCCGGAGTGTTAATCCTTCACTTGATGGGCCTTCCCACAGGGAGAGAATACCTCTATTTTTCAGATGAGCTCTGCAGCCATGTCCAGTCCCTGTCTGCAGCTACCTCTGTCTGCTGTCTGGATCCATGTCTCTCCTTGAAAGAAAGAAGGTCTGTACTGTATTTCCCTTCCCCCTGGATCATGTAGATGCCCTTGTATGCCATTAAGTTACATACATAGTTGATGGGGTTGAATAAAGACATGCGTCCATCAAGTTCCATGTGATGTTAACCTAACTTAACATCACGTTAACCTTACCACATATCTTCAAAGGCTAATAAAGTAACATAAAGACATGCTTTCTCCTGTAAAGGACAGTAGCGATAATGAGATGCAAATGACGCTTTACCATAGCATATCCACTAAAGTGCATTACGGTTACGCGGGGACTTGACATTACATTAGTTAGATCCTACCTGGCGTGACTCACATCCAGACCCTGAAGGTGTGGATGGGTGTAACACCACAGTTAGCTACAGCAGGGGTTCTCAACTGCAGTGCTCAAGACCCCCCAACAGGTCAGGGTTTAAGGATATCCCACCTTAAGCACAGACGGGTCAATCAGTGGCTCAGTCTTCAACTGAGCCACAGATTGCGCCACCTGTGCTGAAGCAGGAATATCCTTAAAACCTGACCTGATGGGGCGCATGCGCGACGGGAACGGAGATGGCAGCCTGATTTGAGCGCTCCGAAACCCGTCGGCAATAAATAAAGCATTACAACTGCAAAACCCAACAAAAATATCCCTACACTGCGGGACCGGCTAAAGATAAGATCACAGCAACCACACACATGGCGGCGACTCGCAAAAAAACCAAACAAAAGGTGGATGTACGCACCTATTTCGTGGGGGCAAAGAAGGCAAGAGAGACAGACAGCATGGCGGCCTCCGACTCAGATTCCGCACCGGAGTTGGAGTCGGCCCCGGACGAGCAGACGGGTGCTTTAAAGAGGGAAATTGCCCAACTCCTCTCTGACCTAAAAACGTTTTTCCGCGGAGAGGTGGACCAGCTAAGGAAGGATATACTGAACATCGGGACACGAACGCACGCCCTGGAGGAGAAAATGGAGGAGTCTTCCCGCTCTCAAAATGTAACAGACACCAGGGTCTCTGCGCTAGAGAGAAGGGTGGCAGTGCTGGAAGAACGCCACGAGGACAGCGAGAATCGTGATAGGCGCAATAACCTGAGGGTTAGGGGGATACCGGAGGAGATACTAGACCCCGAAGTGTTGCTGAATCGCTGGATGTCCTCCATTATGCCGGGGAAAACGGAAGCAGAGCTGGTCATGGACCGGTGCCACCGTGCATTACGGGCCCGGCCGCTTCCTAACAACCCACCCAGAGACATAATTCTGCGTCTGCATCATTTCACCACAAAGGCAGAAATCAGTAAAATTACACGAGCCACCCCAACGGTGAAATTCGAGGGAATAGAAATGGCCATATTTCAAGACATTTCCCCGATTACATTGGCACGGCGCCAGGCCCTCCAGCCAGTTACCAAACTACTAAGGGACAGAAATATAAGGTATAGATGGGCCTTTCCCTTTGCCCTGATCGTGGTGCAAAACGGTCGGTCCCATGTACTAAAACACCTTGCAGACGGCGCAGAGTTTCTGAATAAGTTGAATATACCTCATGATCTCCCACTAGTAGAGGCCCAGGTGGGGCGCCCTCCCAGGCGGACGGAATGGGAAAAGGTGGGCTCACCTAAAGGTCCGCGACAAGCTACCTCAGGATCGCCCAGACCGGCATGAGGGCTTTTTAAGCGGCTTTCCAGCTATGCTGGACACATCAGTTCCTGTTATTAACCCGGTTAAAGTTATCTCCCAGCCAGTGTCTACCACTGAGTAATACCCACAAAAGCGACTGACAGTGGGCGACCCCTCTGCCCCCTCTCGATGGGTCCCGACCCAGATAGCCAAGCCCCGGCGGAGGATGCTAGAACAGCCAAAAAGAAAAAAGAAAACAAAAGTAAAGAAAAACATAACACTCACCAAAATGGCGGCCGGAGACGATCCGCGGGAGAATCTGGAGGAGAAGCGCGGAAACAGAATGGCGGAGGTCAATTGGGCGCGAAAAAGAGAAGCTCCTGCTAGCTCCACCTTCGGGAAACGCCTGCTCCCTCGGCTCACCACAGACTGGAATGCGCACGCAGCCCGGATGACGACAGAGGGCGGTCCCCGGCGAGTCCGTGTCGATCTGGATCTGACGTCATTGACAGCGCCTGCGGAGCAGGACAAAGATGGCCGCGCACCGGAGCAGCGGGGCAGAGGGTCTGGGGGGAGTCATTGAGAGGGAGGGGGTGCTCTGAGGGGGTTCGTGCATTCCCCCGAGGGGACAAGGGGGAGGGGGGCTAAGCCCGATTAAGATACACAGTTAAGGGTAGTTAAAGAGCTGGACAGCTAACAGTAAACAACCATAGTCTATAGCACACAGCAGTCTGCAATAAGACACAGAAACAATACGGACCATAAGGATATCCCACCTTAAGCACAGACGGGTCAATCAGTGGCTCAGTCTTCAACTGAGCCACAGATTGCGCCACCTGTGCTGAAGCAGGGATATCCTTAAACCTGACCTGATTAGGGGTCTTGAGGACTAGAGTTGGGCAACACTGAGCTACAATATGATTTCCTGAATATAGCGTTATTTCCATCTCCTCTCCTGTCTTTTTTTTTTAAATTTTGGTTAAACACCTATTTCAGGGTCTGGATGGAGAAAAGCCAAAGACCCCCTCAATGTTATGACATTGGAAGTTAACGCAATACAATGGTACAATAACATGACGTTAAGACCATGCTAAAAACGTGTTCTGGCTGTTGTTTTTGTTTTTTTGTTTTTAATATAATTAGCTTTGTTGGATATGTAGTAACCTCAGAGAAAATAACGCCCGTACTTTTTTAGGAAACGTCATATTATTAACCCTGATTTAACCGCTTTGTGGATCAAGTGCTTAGAGCTCTGATTAAAGGGGCCGTAATTTAATTTGCATATTAAAAGATCTACGTAATTAATGCACAAAATGTATAGGAAAGTAAAACTAACACACCCTCTGGGTGATCATTTGCATGTTACTACTGGAATCCGTGTCTCCAGATTGGCTTGTTGACTTTCAAAGCACTACATGACCAGGATAACAGCTTTCTGAAAGAACTTCTCGTTCCGTACACTTCCATTCACTTCGATCAGCTGATGAAGGACTCCTAGTTCCTGGAATCTCCTTGACTTTCTTTGGGGCCTGAGTTTTAAGCCACGTTGCGCCCACTCTTTGGAACAGTCTGCCTCGTACAATTCGAAAGGCCCCTATAAAAACAGGCTCAAGATCTGCAGTACAGTACCTGTTTAATGAACCACAGCCTGTCCGGCATGTAATAACGACAGTACCGTCCAATGCTGTATTGCATCTTTTTCTTTTATAACCTTAATTGTTTTCTTCTTTTTTCCTTTTTGTACCTGTGAACTGCTTTGAGTCCCATTGGGAGAAAAGTGCTACTGTAGCGCCGACGAGTATTCTAAAACAAATCTGGGGCAATCACCAACAAGACCCAGGTCCATCCTGGGTACTGCTGCGGCCAAGTTTATTCGAGCATTTGCCCGTTCTTGGCCGCAGCAGTAGCCTGGCGCGCGCCCGAGAGTGACGGGCGCGCGCCGAAGCAGCGGAAGAGCGCCCTCCGATCGGGGCGCTCTCCCTACCGCTGCCGGGTCCGCCGGGTCCCCCGGAACCCCCTGCCGCTGTCCCGCGATCGCGGGACACCAGGGCTCCCTCGGGGAGCCCCTGGACGCGCGTGCAGGGGGCGCACGCTCCCGAAGACTCGTGACCGCGCGTCTATGACGCGCGGCACGCCGAGGGGCGGCCACTAGCAAGCCGGGAAATCTCCCGCCTTGCGGTACCGGCCACACTTTAATAAAGTGTGTCGGTAGTGTACATGCTGGGTACATGCTGCAACATTTTAGTGACATTTCTGCAGAGACTAATGGCCCATCGGATTAACAGCGGGGGTCCCTGGCAATCCCATTCAAACTGAATGGGACTGGCAGGGACTCCTGCTGTTTTAATCCGATGGGCCATTAGTCTCTGCAGAAATGTCACTGAAATGTTGCAGCATGTACCCAGCATGTACCCAGCATGTACCCAGCATGTACCCAGCATGTACCCAGGATGGACATGGGTCTTGTTGGTGATAGCCCCAGATTTTCCAAGGCAAGTTTAAGGCAAGTTTTAGAATACTCGTCGGCGCACCAGTATATTAATAAAGTTATTAATGTTATTAGCAGAAGACTGTCTACAGTTATTACTATTGGCTAAATAATTTACAAATTCTGGAATCACCTCTTTGTATTTTCAGGGAAAGATTAAGGGACCTATGCAGTAAAGGTTCATAAATCGCCGGGCCATTTAAATTGCCGTTTTTGGGAGCATTGCTATCACGGTATTCAGAAATTCTCAATTACCTTTGATAGCAAAATTCACAAAACGGGCGATTAGCTGGCGACGTGAATCTTGGTTAGAATTTTATTTAATGGTGTATTTTGGTGGCTACTGGTTTTAATTAATGTGTTGCCTAGTGGTTGTATGAATTAATTGTTGTGTTGTTTACTGCTTTTAGGTATTAAATGTATTTTTTGGCTAGTGGTTTGAATTATGTAATTGATTGCATAGTGGTTTTAATTATTTTATTGAATGCCCAGTGGTTTTATTTCAGTTATTGATTGGTTGGCTAGTGCTTTTAATTTTTGTTTATGGGTACTTGCTGTATCTGTTTTATTATTGTGTATTTTTGACATTCATCTTTTGTATTAGGGTGACCATTGACTAATATAGTAGCTTATCATGCCCATATTATATGCGTATGATGTACTACTGTGCCAATCAATGGGTACAGGGTGGGTATAGTGGGTCTGGGGTGGGTAGTTAGGCCTCCCGGGTGGGTAGTGGGGGAGGCTGGGTTAACCCCTGAATTACTACAGTGGCGGCCGCCTTTAGTCTAAATCGGCTAGATCCGCGGCTCTCAGATAATCTCGGTCAGATGCGGTTTTTTTTTGGTCCGGAGTGAACTGTGTTATTTTAGCGCTCATGATATTAGCATTTTATTCTCGCTGTCTGCAATACTGCAATGCCGTGTAAAAACTCAGGGGGGCGTTTGTGAGCTGTTGTCTTGGAAGTCTAATACCTTCGCGTTTCAACCTGCGTCAGTACACAGTCTGTGTGTGCGCGCGCAGTAATTGTAAATTTGCATATTTAAAGTATACATGCATTTGCAGTACTGTACAGTATGTCTCATTTAAAAATTGTTGAAACGCATAGGCGTGTACAGTACTGTAACAGTGTCACATTTCGGCATATACAACGCTCTCCCCTCGCTCAGGATAATTAACTCCACTGCAGGGTATTTCAACTTCTTATCTTCTCTACAATGCAGTACATCTCTCCCACACCATTCCTTTGAACGTGTGTCTGGTTTCAATCACATTCCTGCTTGACAGCAGGTGATTACTGCGCATGCGCCTGTAACTTTGCCCACCACTGCTTGTTTGGGGAGTGACCAAAAAAAAATTTATTCTAATTTTTTAATTTTTATTTTCTCCACAAACCTGCAAAAACCATATTGATACTGTATTATGATATTCATTCTGTGTTGTAGCTTTTGACTGCGACCCTGTGCGTTTGACTGCACATGGTTGATTTGTGTGCTTTTTATGTACTGTATTTGGGGGTGTAGGGATCAAATTATTATGATGAACTGCCTTTGAAATTGTGTCATTTGTTTGAACTGCTGCACAGCTAATCCTTCATGCAGCACCCTCACCCACGCACACACACACACAAGGCTCGCTCAAGGTTTTGAAACTCTTATCCACAGACACCCCCACAGAGTCATTAATTTTCTGAAGCTAGTCCTTGTGTTTTTAATCCGTTCCTAGCCGAGCATTAATCACCTCACTGCACCTGCGTGTAATCCTCTTTGAGATGGGAGCTAGCTGATTACTGCGCATGACTCACCCAACCCCCCCAAACCTTTGAGGCTTTGTTTACAGTAACGCTTTGGAAAATCCCTTCTCGAATTTGATATGTAAATCTGATTTGCACAGCATTGTGAGAATTGAGAGTTAAAAAAACCATTAACTGATTCATGTTGTTTTGTCATTCATTCTTTTTCTTTGGTGTACTGTAGGTGTGGGAGGGGGGGGGTTGTCAATGATTATGATTAGCAGGAATGTAAATAAATATTTATTTTATTTTATCAGGAACCAAAAAATACAAATATAAAAATAATTATGAATAATACATAATGCAGTCTTTATAAAGTTCTTCTGGCAGATTGAAATTGGATAAACATTTATAAAACATTTATAAAACATGGATAAACATGAATAATGCACATTTATAATAATATTATTTAATAATATATAATTTATAATATATAGTAATATAATTTTTTCCGTCTTTATCTTCTTCCTCATTCTGTGTACAGTACAGTAGTTCATTGAGAGAGGAGAGGTTTTGTGTACATCATTACTGCTGTTTATATACTGTACACTTGACTGTACAAACAGATTAGACTGTACACAACACCCCCCCCCCTCTCCCCCAGTCCATCCTTTTTTCCTGAAAAGACAAGAAAACAAAAAATTAGTGCAGTTATGTGCGTACTATATTATGGCATTGTGTGATGTGTAGTACTAGATGGCTTATGCTGCTTTCTCTGGAAAGAAACAAATTGAGCAGTTAGGTGCAATCTGTATTATGGCATTGTGTACTGTATAAAGTAGCTACTCCACATTAGACTACAGTAGGCAGTTAGTACTGTCAAAATAGTCTATACTGGAACTTCTGTATACTCTGACTACTGTTAAATACTTTGTAACCAAATGGCTGGTGCTGCTCTCTTTCAGGGAAAAAAAAATCTGTGCCATACTTACCTGCATCATACTGTACTTACAATACTACAGTACAGTACTATACCATACTACCTTCCTGATGCTTGCCCATTACGCGCGATCACAATGGGCAACACAGTCGCAATATGGTCAATATATTTATTGCAGCGTTCCACGGTGAGTACATCGTTCCAAAAACTCAGTATGCCTTTCGCCAACGCATCCTTTTTGGAGGGTTTCACCACTTTCCGGAAATGGTCCTTCAGCTGATGCCAGACCATTTCGATCGGATTGAAGTCTGGCGATCTGTCATTGGAAAAAAAGGACAATTAGTGTAAGAGATACAGTACACAGTAAAAATAGTGGGGGGAAAATGAGACACGGTTACCGCACTTACTCCGCTGGCATCTTCACCGAGTTGATACTGCGCTCAAGGATATGCGCTGTTGACGCAGTGTGCTTCGGATCGTTGTCCTGGTAGAAACGGTGACCATCCGGGAACTCACGTGTGATGTATTCCACTATCTCAGGCACAATTTTGTCTTGGAAGAAAGCTTTATTCATGATTCCTATAACAAGATAAGAAAAGTGCTCAAAAAACTGCACACATTATATTTTATATATTTTACCTTCAAAGATGACAATGCATCCTGGTCCACACCTAGAGATGGCACCCCACACATGCATCTTCACTGGGTGTTTTGGCCGCGGCTTCATAGATATGCGACCTTTTTTGTGGAATGCAAAGGTGGCAAAACGCTCCAGCGATACAGTAGACTCGTCAGTGAAGATGCAATCCTGGAAAGTTTCCCCACTGTCGATCCATGCCTGGGCCTGGACCACTCTTTTGATTTTGTTTACGTCCCTTATCATGGGGTACGCTCTGTAATGACAAGGAATAAATAATTTTAGCGGTACAGTACAGTTTCTTAAACAACACTTTTACATCCTGTGTCCAGTACTAACCTCACACGTCCATATTTCCATCCAATTCTGTGTCTCATCTTCTTTATGCTGGTCTCGGATACAGTCAGATTGTGATTTTCATGCAGAGTGTACTTGACCCTTAATGCACTCTTCTCATCATTCTCCTCACTTATTTTGTCGACCAGAAGAGTTGTCTCCCTACAATGTACAGAAAAAAAATCCGGTAAGTTACAGTGCAGTAGGCCACAAGCACAGCACATCATTTGGTGTAAAAATAGTATACAATGAGATATTGTTCTATAAATATGCAGCAATATAAAAAATATATATACTGTTGTAATATAAATATACCGAAATAAGTAAAATATTAGATACAGTAGATCTACAGTACACAATATATTGTTCTATTAATATGCAGCAATATAAAAAATATATATACTGTTGTAATATAAATATACCGAAATAAGTAAAATATTAGATATAGTACAGTAGATCTACAGTACACAATATATTGTTCTATTAATATGCAGCAATATAAAAAATATATATACTGTTGTAATATAAAAATACCGAAATAAGTAAAATATTAGATACAGTACAGTAGATCTACAGTACACAATATATTGTTCTATTAATATGCCGCAATATAAACAATATATATACTGTTGTAATATAAATATACCGAAATAACTATAAAATTAGATACAGTAGATCTACAGTACACTATTACAGTACACTAATAGATCTACAGTACAATATTTTATAAAAAAAAAAAATTAAGTTATGTAAATATACTTACACGTTAGTTACTGTTGCTGTCCTTTTGCGTTCTCTGGTTTTTCCATGTGCATGATAGCTCACAGTGGTTGCTGGCACAACGATGCCAGAAGTAGCTAACCAGCGTTGGATAGCAGCAATTCGGTGTCCGCTCATGTACTGTACTGTACATCTCCTTAATTCGCATGCTGAGCTCCTTGGAAATCTTTTTAACAGGCATTGCTGCGAGTAGAAAGAAATACAAACACAAGAATGTATATTCGATGTTTAGTCGATGTGTATTCAATATGCAGTGAATTCACAAAATGGATGGTGTATTTATACGTTAATGACTCACATTAGAGTATGCCCACTTTTAACACCTGTACCTGGTCGCCATGCATACAAGGTTACACACTTTGCATAGTCCACCACTCGATGATCTTTATCTGAACTTGCCCTTGTCCAGATACTGCATTGTGCCATCTGCTTCCATGGAGCAACCCCGATTTTACGGACGCAGGAACCCACTCACCTCTGCCGTGCCTGTCATGCAGAAAAATCGAAAGGCGGTTGCCGTTTCCATGCCAAGGCCAAAGCGACAGGCTAAGGCCAATAAAGAAAACCTTCTGCTGACCCCAAAGGCTAATGGTTTTAATAGACGTCAGCCTTATTATGTCAAGAATGTACACTCCATGCAAAACAAATGGCAGCCAACCCATCAAGCCTGTAGACCACTTCCTCCCATACGCTTCGACGACTCTGCCGCCGCTGTCCCGGAAATCTTCAGCCCGTCTTCTCCACTACTCGTCCTCGAAGCTGCCGCCGCCCTCCCGGAAACCCACAGGCCATCTTCGCCAGTTCTATTCGACGACGCTGCCGCTGGTGCCTCTGAAATCCACGGGTCACTTTCACCTTTGTGCTTAGACGACTCTGCCGCTTCTCGCCCGGAAATCCAGAGGTCACTTTCTCCATCCCACTTTGACGACGCTGCCGCTTCTCCTCTACCGGATATCCACAGGTCACCTCCTCCACCCTTCTTCGACGACGCTGCCGCTTCTCTCCATGGAACCCCCATCTCATCCTCCATAGCACCCATCCACCCAGATGTCCACAGCACGCCATGCATAAGAAGCAGCTCGTTAGACCGGATGCTGAATGGGATAAGTGTGGATATCCCCGGGAACTCTATTGTGCTGGCAAAGATAGATCTGCTTCTGGAGACCATGCTAAATATGGAGCAACGGATGCTAAATATGGATCAATGGATGGATCGACGGATGGAGAAAGAGAAGCTGATATAGCGGGGATACATAATTTGCTCGGTGTTCATGCCCCTGTTTCCCCGACGCCGGAACAGGAGGGTGGCATGGATGTGATGAATGGGAGCATCGACCACCTTCCATCACCAAGCGCACCTCCTCCACCAGAAGCTTATGTGTACATGTATGCCATTGAGGAGGACATGACAACCCCGTCAAGACCCCGCCAGGAGACAACACGGTGACCAAGACAGGAGGAAAACTTCCTCCCAGACAACCTACCCTCGCCCGCCGCCACAAGCACACCCGCTCACAGAAGACCTACATTCGCTTGCATCGATACGGTGCCCGACATCATCCTGCGCGATCTCCCCCCGGCACTCAGGGAGAAGTATAGGGTGATGAGTGCGGGTGTTCCCCACAAGTATGCCTTGTTCATTTTTAAGCACCATGTGTCCTACTTGATGTACTGCGACTGGGCCTTCAAAGTGAACTACGAAGGAAATCGCCTAAAAAAGGCGCTTCCTGACAATTTAAGAAAGACCATTGTGGATGAATTGCGGCGCTATTTTTCAATAACAGATCCTGTAATGAAAGGCGTTCGAGACAGCATTAATGGCATTTTGCGCCATGCAAGGCATCGGCCATGGAAGGACAATCTGGTGGGGTACGCATTTAAGTGAGTGTTCAACTGTTGTAAATGTTTGGTAAATGTTTTGTTCCAGTCTCCGAGGGCCGCAAACAGGCCCGGTTTTCACATCCTGAAAACCGGGCCTGTTTGCTGCCCTCGAGGACTGTAGTCGTGCAGGCCTGACTGACTGTTTTGCACACCCTCCCACTGCAAATGTTTTGACTTGCCGTTCTTTAATAAAGGTGATGTTGCGTTTTGTATATTTTATGAATAAAGATTTTTTTTTAATCACAGGTAAGACCATACTGTTGTGCTGAACTGTACTGTACATGTTTTGACCTGCTGTACTTAAATAAAGGAGATGTTGTGTTTTTTAACTTGTATTAATAAAAAAAATTGTATTTACTGTACACAAGAACTGCACAATTACAGTCCCCGAGGGTCGCAAACAGGCCCGGTTTTCAAAGGTTGTCCTGAAAACCGGGCCTGTTTGCTGCCCTCGAGAACTGTAGTGCTGCAGGCCTGACTGACTGTTTTGCACACCATCCCACTGTAAATGTTTTGACTTGCCGTTCTTTAATAAAGGTGATGTTGCGTTTTGTATATTTTATGAATAAAGATTTTTTTTTACTTTCTGCACATAAATGTTTTCACTAGCAGTAAACCATGCACCTGTTGATGTTTTGAATTGCTGTGCACTTAAAATGTTTCTACATTGTACAGTATTTGTAAATAAATGTTTTTGTACTTTCTCCACCAATAAAAGAAAATGTTGATTTGTTTTAAATTGTTCCATTGGCTCCTTTGCTACTGTAACAAAATTCAGTGTTTCTAGAATGTACACTACTGTCCAGGCATACTGTACTGTATACTGTAGGCATGCTCAGTACTGCACATCACAAGAGTATTAAAAAAAATAGAAGACACATACTGTACTGTACAGTATGTACTGGTGCTGTATAGAAGACACACTGTATGTACTGTAATACAGTACATGTAGAATAAATGCATACTTTTTATTTTTCGGGTTTATTACACAGTATACTGTATATAAAAAAGTATTGTATACTGTACGGTCGGAAAACAAAAGCATACTGTTTCAGGTATTCTATCCTAATCAATAGCAACGGCCACTAAACTGTAGACTCTGGTACGTGGGTTTTTAAATCCGATTGAGCAGGCATTGTTACACAAAGCGATATTATCCATCGAAATCCCTCCATTTGCCGTTTTCTTTTCTGAGGAAAAACAAAAAGCCATTTTATCATTTGTTGCATTAATCGCGGTCCATATCAAATACGTGTACGTTCTGTCAGGTTTTTGGAACACGGGCTGCACTTGAATACTCATGGCAGCGGGTCTCTGGAGAATAACAGAAACTGGTCTTTGTCTTTCTTTAATATGAAAAGCCTAAATTGATACATTATTATAACCTCTTCCTTCAGTCTCAAGGCCAATTTACAATAGCCCACTGTGGTATCTTTTTTAAACGAAACACCTGCAAGTCGACACATTACTGAAGCGCATGCGCATTACAATTCATGAATATCTGCCATCTGGCGGACATGCGAAGAATTGCAACCTATTAAATCCGAACCATTCTCAATAAACGCATGAACCGCACATCAACCGCGCATGACCCGCGGCTGAGAACGCAACATGAATGCGGCATGCACCCGGTGAAGTGCGTTGCATTCGGAAAAAATCCAGGCAAAATGCGGTGATGTTTTAGAATAAACAGGGCCGCAGCAGTATAGCGGTTAATAACCGCTAAAGTGATTAAGGGGCTAGTATTTGTTATGTATTGTTGCTGGCATTGGAGGACATGGCCCTGCAGTATGCTGACGAGGACACCCTTTATGTTAGCAGGGGTAAGTAGAACGGTTTTTATTTACTTTTTTTATGCTGGTTGGCTAATGTTGTGTTTAATAATGGGCAAATAATCTATTATCCATATCTGGATAATAGTTATTTTGCACATTATTGTACTGTATGTGTTTGGTGGGGGGGGGGGTGTATTTATTGAAATGTAGGCCATGTTTTTTTAAATACAGGAACGGTACCGCAGGCCAGCGGGGACCACCCGAGGACCCCAGTACACCCAAATGGACCACCTGAGGACCCCATGACATTTACCTAAAATTTGAAAGTTCTGCAAAAAAATCCTGGAAGGGGAATAGTTTCTTATTGTCACATAGAAGTTGAGGTGTCTTCCTGTAACATCTCATCATGGCTACTTCATCTTGAAAATTTAGCAGGCGGAATATCACGGGGCATCTTCTGCCTTGTTCCATGGCTTGCATGTTGACGAAGTAATACTGCTGAAATGAAGATACTGTTGATATATTACTGAAATGGACTGGGGGGGGGTCTCTGGGGAAGGATTGAAAGCGATGTTCAGTTTCTATTTTGTAAAGTCAGTTATGTCTTTAGTATCCATTTTGTGTGTAAGATGTGTGTGGTGTGGTTTCGCTTCTAAGTAGATTTACAACTGTGACTAAAGTAACGCCCACTTTCCTAGTGAGAGATTGTATCAGGAATCTATTCATAGCTGTTTTGAGGCCAGTTCTAACCAGGTTTAATGAGCTATAAGATGATTGGTTTATGAATTAAGGAGTGGTTAGTATAATCTGCCTAGTAACACATTTTAAACAAAGGAACCAAAAATGTATAAGAGTCTGCTTGGACACTCCCTGGCAGAGAGTCTTATAGACTTTTGAATGAGTATGATCATACTGTGCAATAAACTACTTATTATCAAATGAACCCCGTTTGTCAGTTTGGAACATTGACAATGTGCACATGTTTGATTTGCAAAAGAGTCTCTGCCTCTCCCTCTCCCTCTCCAGCAAACCCCATATTTCTCTCAGCGGAAAACAGCACTTAACACTGCTTTAGTGAGCTTTGAAGGTACCCATTAGCACTTAACGATGTATTTACTTAAGTTAGCGCCTCATTAAGTCAATAACGGAGCAATGTGGATCTGGCCAAGTTTCGTTTTCAGCCCAACTGATAACCTCCTTCATGATATCTTTAGCTGTATGTGAATTAAATAACGGTACAGTGCACTGTAACTGTGCAATTTCTTCTTTGTTTGGGATTACATATCTTATTTGTGGCCTCCACACTACATATCTGAACTGGGTTGATAGAAGAATTTGACATTAGCAAAAAACTCCAAGTTCTACCCTTAAAGAGAAGGGAGTGGGCAAGGAGAAAAAAGGTCCCTAATATCATGCACTCTACAGCCACGTGAGGTAAATAACAATATTAACAAATCAGAAGTCAGGTATATATACACATGTGGAGAAAGTCACTGACACACAAATGTAAAGTGGATAGCTTTAAAAATAATTTAATAGGTCATTAGACCTATATAAAATGAAACGGTCACTTATACATAATACAGAGCCTCCTTGTAACTCGGTGTATGTCAACGGGAAGTTTTGATGTAACGAAATCTCTATATGAACACTGTATACACAAAAATAATTGGAGGTTGATTAAAATATACCCTGAAGGAGCCACAAACAGCCTGCCCACACTAACTCCGTGGAAATGAATAGACGTGCACTAGTTGGCCTTGGTGATCAATTGTGTATGCTCAAAGAAGGTGCTTGGAAAACTAATTACTAGATTCCTCACACTAATGAAGCAATGAAGTAGGCGGGCACTCATTTGCCCCTAGGGAACACACACGTGTGTTTGTAATGGGTGCTTGGAAAGCAAATCACTAGATACCTAACGCTACTAAAGCAATAATGGATAAAATACTAATGACCAAATGAGCCCTAGTGTCTATGGCCACGGGGAAAGGACAGGCGGGTTGGTGATTATAGCTAGTACACCCTAAAGTAAAATTAGACTGATTGGAGACTAAAATTAGACTGTATGGTAACTACTGTATACTGAACTACAGCTAATTCCTAAAATATCGGGTGTGTAGTGTACCTAATTTTAGCGGACATAACAATAACAGAGATCTCCCTACAACTACCTATAACAGAACCACAGTAAGTAATGAATGGTAAAAATAATGTGTGACCCCATTAGGTGGATCCTCGTATATAGGGATACTAAACAATACTACTCAGTAGTCTTCAGTGGCTGAAGGGTAGGACTTGGAGTTTTTGCTAACATAGAATTTCTCTTCCCTGGTGCAGCCTCCACTCTATATACATAGAGGCTGAGCGGGCTTCATTCCCCCTTTTCATTTAAAGAATTTTACCATTAAAATGAAGGTATCAGAGGTCCAAAGGGGGGTTGCACTTAAAGCTGCAGTTCAGGCAATATCCTGCATGTGTGTTTTTTTTATAAATCAGTTCTGTAGTAAGAAAAAATACTTTTAGCATTTTCTGTTTTTAAAAAAACAACTTTGAAAGACCAATTTTCTTGTATTCTATTTTAACAGCCATTTGCTAAGGCACTGCCCCTTCATGTCCTGTCACAAGCCCTGGCACACCCCTTTGTCAGCCCAGTCCTCCCTTTTGCACATGTCAGTGCAGAAGTGCTCATGAATATTCATGAGCTTCCACTGACTGACAGAAGCAGATGAAAAACATATGCCATATCTAAAGATGTCGCCAAATTTCGCCGATCAATACATGGAGAACGAATTGACCGGCAGCTATACAGTTCTTTAGGTAATTAGAGATTGCCCACATGAAACTATTGAATTAAAAAAAAAAAAAGACTGAACTGCAGCTTTAATGGGATTCATTTTTCTGCAAAGATAGATGTGACAGAGAAGGTAGAAAAGCAGTGCTCTTCTAAAGCGCGTCTTCCTTTGTCTGTGCCATATTGGAAATCCCTAAGACCGTTGTCTTTAATGGGTCCACTGATGTTGTCTCAGGCTTAGCTGTGCATGTTGTGAAATGTACTGTAGCAGCTAAAGGCTCTCTAGGGATTCCATGTACAAAATAGTTAGAAGCTAAAAGGGACTACCCACTGGGATTTTCTGTGTATTTCACTACCCAGAATACGTTTCTTCAGCATAACTACTCTATGACACGTGACAATGGCCTGAATGAAGCAGGTTTGGGATTTGTGGGGCCATGCAGATAAACACATGGGGATGCTACTGTATCTGTACAAGTCAAGATAAACCTATTGCAGAGGAACAGGTACTGTATTGGATGACATCGTTCAAAACAGTTACAAAATTTGAAGGAAAGAAACAATATCAAAATAAATATTTGTTTGAATTTTTTTTTTTAAGTAGTTCAAAGTTGTACTAAGTGCAGGTCTCCTGGAGAACTGTTGATCCTATTGGACCAATATGAGTTATAAGCAAATGAAATTATACAAAAGTATACATAACTTTCAAAATTTCACAGCTCTCTTCTCCAAATGTACTTGTGTCCTAAGAATGTATATTTCGATAACTACAGTACTTTGTGTTGGTCCAGTTTGCACTTGGAGTTAAAGCCAAGAGTCTTTTTGACAGGCAATCCCCATATCCAGCAGTCTTTCGATATTACAGAAAATCAGTTTTAGTATTTTCACAACATTGATGCTGGCAAATGTAATACGTTTGTGCTCACGTTGCAGGGAAATATTTGAAGGAGATGTCACCAAAACAGAATATTACAATCTTGTACTGGCTGTAAATGTAAAGTTTCCAAGTTGTAGTGCTTACAGTACATTAAAAAATTTAAAAAATCAGATGCTGTTGAGTGTTTTGAATGCAGAAAGGTGCAAATTGGAAGCGAGACAGCTTATCTTTGATGTTGATATTAAACTGAATGTCGATATCAAAGTACAATACAGCTTTGAAGTCAATAAGGTCTCTTAGCTTTCTCTCTGGAAATAACTGTGTGGCTTTTGGTAATTTATGCAAGAAGGATAGTCGTGGATAGGACGTGTTGTGCATAATAAACCAGTGACTTCGTTCTGCATATCATACTATAATTTTTTTGGCAGACCTGTAAAATATACACAAAGATACCCAGCAAGCTCTCAGAAACCCCCCCAAATTACCACTATATATATATATGTATGTATGTATGTATGTATGTATGTATGTATGTATGTATGTATATATATGTATATAATCCACAGAAGCAGCCGGCACTCCATTTGCAAGTAGAAAAAATTGGGTGCTTGTCCCATAAAGCAAAATAAACCATACGATACCGGTTGAAGCACGAGATCAGGAGACAGCACTCTGGTAAGTTTCATCACAAGTTTTTGTATTGAAAAAGAGACACATAAACTGACGTTTCGGTCCCCCAGTGGGACCTTTGAGCACCACCTTGAGAAAGGTCCCACTGGGGGACCGAAACGTCGGTTTTTGTGTCTCTTTTTCAATACAAAGAACTTGTGATCAACTTACCTGTGTGCTGTCCCTTGATATCGTGCTTCAACCGGTGTCGTATGGTCTATATATATATATGTGTATGTGTATATATATATATATATATATATATATATATTGTGACAAACGGCTTACTCCGGGGCTCCGTCGTTTGTCCGGGACTGTTTAGAACACGGTCTTTTAGGGTAGGTTAAATGATGAGGCGTCACGTACTGTTCCTTTAAACAGGCTATGCCTGGTTTATTCAGTCCCAGGCACTGAGACTGCCACAGTGCATACAACAGAAAACAGATCAAAACAAAAGCTGCTCACCTGAGCGATAACTTAACTTAGATATCCCTGACTCAGGGTTGGAAGTGGCTTTTCCACTTCCAACATCAAAACACGGTACTTTTGCAGTCTTACACAAATGAACAGAAAGATTGAACCTGTTTGGGGAAGAGGCTTCTCCCCTCTGTAGTTCAGCAGCCTTCCAGCCTCCTGGCTCTTGTGGGGAGACCAGAGCAAACAGGAAATCAGTCTTTCATACCTGATTCCTAATTAGCATGACAGGTGACAGAAATCAGGCAGCAGACAAACTCTGGTCTGGATCTCTCATCCCTCAGTTCCAGCGCTTGCCAAACTGTGGGATGGAGTGTATGTATTATAAGGCTGCACTCCCAGGCCAAACAGGATAGAAACTGTCTAGTATCCTGGGAGCCCTATATACGGAATTTATTACCATCCCCTGGTTTCTGTCACAATATATATATATATACAGTGGTCGACAAATCACCAAAAAATCTACTCGCCGAACAAAAAAATCTACTCGCCACCTCGTACAACACGTGTGCTGCTTGGGCCAATAGGAGCTCGCCACGATGTTAAATCCACTCGCCCGGGGCGTGCAAATGTATAGGTTTGTCGAACACTGTATATATATATATATATATGTGTGTGTGTGTGTGTGAATGTGTGTATATAAGTGTCAAAAGGAGTGCTACTGGGCATGGCTAATTGTATAAAACAAGAAACAAAGAAGTCCAGAGCAACATCCAACATCCAATGTGACAAAAATACACAGTGAAATAATTATATATCTCTTGAAAAAAGGGTCATTGTAAAATATCAATAATCCGATAGTTACAATTTTTGTAACTGTATTTGCAGACTTTAAAAGGTAGTTGTGTACATTGCATTAACGTCTTGTAGAAGTAGTTATGTACATTGCATTAACGTCTTTAAGAAGTAGTTATGTACATTGCATTAACATCTTTGGGCTCTCTACTAACTTTGGAAAAAAATGCGGCTCTTTCAAAACAGTTGCTGTTCCACCTGCACTATACTGACGGGATTATACTGACAAGGTAGAGGGCACTTGCTGCATTTCTTAGGTGCACCATCAGCGTAATTTAGCACTGGAGGTGCAAGGCGATTGGGCGTTACCATGAAAATTAGTATGTGCAAATATATGAATGAGGCTTTAGCAAATTGAGCCCTAGTAGTGTCTGCCAAAAAGATCTCACAACGCTTGCTTTGTTACAGTCATGATCTTTAACCAAACATAATTAACCCTTTTACTGCTATAGGCACCTGCAAAGCATTGTGATGGTACTGTAGGTGGTTTCAAAACACACTCACTTTTCTATAGCTACAACTTTTTGCACTAAATTGTTACACTAAACAATTAGTGCATTCTGTTCCAATGCTAGTACAGCTCGACCCCTTTATAACACGATCCCTTACAACGCGAATCCGCTTATAACGCGATGCAAGCGTGGCTCCCAATTTTCGTATTTATGAATACTTTACAACACAATTATTGGTGTCTTAAATACTTTATTGTACAAGGCATACAATTGTACATTATTTCTAACGCGATCCGCTTATAACGCGATGTGATTCTTTGGACCCCAAGCACAGCGTTATAAGGGGGTTGAGCTGTATGTCTACAACCCAGAACATACTCAACTATGCTAATCATTGCATTGCCTTCAGACCTAAAATTAGCAAATAGGCTTCTCTACACATTCTAGAAGCTAGGCCAATATTTACTTATCGGTTATACACTGTGAAGCGTAAATGGGCTGTTTGAGCTGTTTCCTGCTAAAAAATCCTTATTGTAGTTAATGGATATTTTCAGCCGAGAGCGTCCGCTTCGGACTATATAGACTTACCCCATTAATCTTGCTTACTACATTTGGGTCTCCTTTATTACTAAACTATACTATGTACTGTATATATTTTCTATGCCTACCTACTCTGCTCTCCCTTTGCATTTCCTAAAAATGTCCCTTTATCCCTGGCACTGTCCCGCAGACGACCCTCTCTTCCTTGTACCGAATCCTTCCCTAATAAAATAGTTTCATTTGCCTCTGTTGTACATCTGCAAACACACACACAATCCATAACTAACACTAGTCAGGAGTGCTTCCAAGCCGAGGCAGCTTTATGTTTTCCATGTCTTTCACACTTTCCATGTAAAAAAATTTTTGATAAAGATTGTCATATTTTTAGCAGCGAAATGCTGCCTCCCAAACTTTTTCAATATTCCTGCATACATTGCAATCGCTCCTACAGCATAATCTAAAAATGTGAACATACAGCAGTGCATAATACATCTGACTTTTTCAATACACTGGTAAACCCACCAAGCATCACCTGAATGAAGCCCAAAGTCTTTTTTTTGGGAATTTTGTCAAATCAAAACAATAATAAGAACAAATCATGTGTAACAAAACACAAAATTAAATAGCATAAATAGTTAAATAGCCAATGGCTGGTCCAGCTATCTCTCTACCTTCCCTGTCACGTAAGTTCTAGTAAGATACAGACAGTGACAGGCTATCCTATGGTGTTTCTCCCCTTATGCTGACTTCCTGAGTGACAGGAATGATGGTGACACAGAGATCTGTGAACAGCCAATGGTGGTGCAGATACTGAATCCTCCCTCCTTGATCCTCAGGAAGAAAGTAGCTAAATTATAGATTGAAGTTCAGCCCGTTAGGCCCGGGCCATGGTGACTTTACCCACGCGGAGGCGTGCGGAGGCTGTGAGAAAGCGGGTGCTTTCCCTGGCCATGGTCGACGGACCCAGGGTGGCGTTCCTAGGGGCGTCACGGAGCTGGTTTTCCCTCATTGGGCGAACTACTCACGTGACCCGCGTGTCGCGCAAAGAAATCAGTTTCAACTGATTTCTTGCGCAACGCACGCCCCCTCCTGCAACCGCCACATGCGGCTGCATGGTCTACGGGCGCGATCACTGTCTGATCGTGCCCTGTGCGGATGCCTCCGCGTGGCCTCCCACACCATGGACTCAGCCTTAGGGGTGAGACCTTCAGTCACAGTGAGAGAGAGTTCCAGACTATCCCTTCATGGGGTAGGAGCTTTCCTCGTCTCCTCCCGGCTGGGAGATAGACATGTGCTCAGCCCCTCATGAGGCTGAGGCCATAAGCTAATCAAGAGAGGCCTCACCATTACCCGCAGGCCAGTACCATCCAGAAGCCAGAGATCTACCTTGTCAACTGGAGCATACGCTGTAACGACACCAGCAGTGGCTCCTATAATAAAGGTAATCTTCATTTATACTTCTGGCTCCACGGCAGTCTGTGAGGAGAGAGGTATTGGGAGTAAAGGACTGTCATAGCGGGGCACTGCTCAAGCCCCCTATGTCTGGAGGTGCTGTCACCAAGAGTAAAGAACCAGAAGAATCTGCAGAGGTTTATCCTGTCTTTCCCCCACAACATCACAGGCATCTCATCTCCCCTGTACCATCACAGGTAATCAGCACTACACATAGCAATAGCCTGGCCAAGATCTCCCAGACAGAGGGGGGGCGGGAAAGGGGGGCATGCGCTACAGTTACAATATACAGTATACCCTATAGTTGCATGATGTAATGAGCAGTTAAAAATTATATTACAATCAGACATTTAAAAATCTAGTAATAGTTGGTTAATGAACTGCACACACAGGAACATTTTAATGCTCAAGGATAACAAAGATTGTCACAACTGTTCAGACCATCACTCAAAAAGTGGAAAAAGAGAGGGGGCGGGGGGTGTTGTAGGAGTTCCCCTCCTGAGGTCTCCTTGCACTAACTTTAGTAAGTTTAAAAAATGTTTTTCAACTTTTGATCTATGTTCAATGCCACTTAAGACATCTGTTCTATCATGATACATTATGGAAGGAATTTCCAGTTTTAGATAGTTGATTAAGGGTGGTGATGGGCTCAACCAGATCTTCAGGATTAACTTTTTGCTAGAAGGAGGGTTACCATAATGACTACTATGAGTATTTTAGAAGCAGCCTGTACCTTCCAGTCATAAAAAGTCCCAAACAATAAGGCTTAATAACTTTTGAAAATGTTTAGGTGCGTTGCCAAATATATGAATTGGGTAAATTTGTTCCAAAACCTTGCTACTTTTGCTAGCCTTGCTACTAACTAGAACTTAGAAGTTGTTTGTTTTATTGGGTTTGAGCTGCACTTTTATTCACTTTAGTTTTAAGCGCTGGGTTATATTTCCTCACTATACTAACAGTGAATCAGGTCAGTTTTGTGAGTATTACATTTTGGGGATAAACCTTCTCCTTTCACATACTTAGATCTCTGCAATGGATATGTAATATCTGTTAATGGACTAAGGGCCAGATCCACGAAGCTACTGCACCGACACACTTTATTCGAGCAAATACCCAGTATGTACCTGGCAGATACCTGGAATGCGCCGCTCCTCACCTCTGACAAGCCCCGTTGTGTTTACCTTCCCAGCCTGGCTTCATGCCTGGCTGACGGGCGGCTGATCTGTTAAATGATAATGATTAGGATTTAATAGGCTGCAATGCTTTGCGTGTCTACCAGATGGCATAAATTCATGAATTGTAATGCAGTATATATATATATACAGTGCAGTATTGCAGCCAGCGGGAATAAAATGCTTCAATCCCTGCCTGGAAAATACCTCAATGCACTCGGGCAGAAAACAGTCACAAACCTCAATACACCCGGGTATACCCGAATTCGTGGGACTAGCCGAGCTCGAATAAAGTGTGTCGCCAGTGTACGTTAAGTGCCCTAACGTGACATTAACCTAACTTAACATCACGTTAAGCCTTACCTCTTATCTTTAAAAACCAATAACATCATAATTTACAAGTTATGTATGATTTAACTAAAATAGCGTGATTTCCCTCTCCTCCTTTGCTCATGTTTTTCATTTTAGTTTAACGTTTACTTTAGGGTCGGGATAGGAGTAAGGCTAAGAAAGACTTAGGGCCTCATGCAGTAAGCTTCGGAAAGGGACTTCTCGCCCGTTTCACGCCAAAAATGCATACCCCTATTCAGTAAAGGGTGAAAACTTGGCGAAAATAAAAAAAACCGCCATGGTGTTTGGCGGGTTTTTTTTCCCGCCATTGGCGCGGCGAAAAGGAACTAGCCATTTTTTCAACCACACTCAATTCTAGTAGTGGCGAGTAGGTTTGTGCCACTCTAGAAAGGGCGTTTTTCACGGCAATCCAGCACGCCACAAAACGTGGGCAAGTTGCTGCTGAGAGGCAGCGGATGAGTGGCGGATCGGCACTTAGAAAAATTCTGGCCTTTTTCCTGGCTGGGATTGATGCCAGAGGTCTCCGGAGCTGATACCATTAATACCAGCACCGGAGCTCCCCCCCGGCATGCATCCGAGGCAGGAAAAATGCATTTAAAGCCCACTTCATTACCTTAGCGGCTAACCGCTAAGGCAATGAAGGGTTTAACCAGCCGTGCCAGGTTTATTGTGGGTAGCGGGGGAGGGGGGTGGGTAAAGGGGGTATTTGGCCCTTGGTGTTTGTTTAGGGCTTGCAGGGGGGGTTTGCGGGTGCACTTAACGGTTAATACCGCTACGGTCACGAAGGGGTTAAGCCGTCCCGCTACCGACCCGCAAGCCCTAAACAACCACCGTTGGGGCTAATACCCCCTTAACCCACCCCCACTACCCACAATTAAAAAAAAACACACACAACAGCCCCACACTAAATAAATAAATAAATAAATATATATCTGCAACAACCCCTAAACCCCACTAACATACACATATATGCACATCAATGATACTATAGGCCGACGGGGGCCCTTGGGTGTTCCCCGCAGGCCTGCAGTACAAATTCAGTGCACCCCAAAATAATTACAACACATACATACACCACCCTTAACACCTACAGTATAGTAATGTGCAAAATTACTATTATCCACATATGGATAATAGGGAATTTGCCTATTTAAAATACATAAAGAACAATCAATATAATAAATACATATAGTACTCACCCATGTCCGGCTGACACGATGAAGGCCATCCTCATCTTCATCACCGTCCATGCCTCCTCCGATGCTGCAAAACATGAACAAGAATGAAAACATCCAATGTAATGTCCCCTAACCCCTTAATCACCCCTTAATCACCATAGCGGTTATTAACCGCTACAGTCATTAAGGGGTTAACCCACCCTCACCCACAACTTGGGAGGCCTACATACTCTCCCCCACTAACCCCCCACCCCGTAAAGGCCTAACCACCGTCACCCACTACCCAGCCGGGAGGCCTACACACATACCTTTGGGGTCAATACCCCCTCCCCCCACCCCCAGTACCCACAATAAAAACAACACACAACCCCACAATAAACATCATAATATTTATTAAATACATAACCCACCCCCTGTGCCCCCCCATAAATACATGATCTATTCTTTGACATACAGGGTTCATACCCCAGGCCCACGTGAGTCCCCGGTGGGCTTGACGGATCACCTCACAGACCTACAGGTTACCAGCAACTTGTTTCATACAGGGTCTGGAGGCCTGTTGGTGGGTCCCGCCAGGCGCCATGGCCCACCATGTGGTCTCCGCGGGTCACCGTGGGCCACAATTGGCTCCCCACGGTAGGCCCACGGATGTCTGGGAGCCCTGGGTCAGACCCACAGGTGTCTGAGGGTCCTCAGGTGGTTCCCATGGGGGTCTGGGGACCCACAGGTGGTCCCTACGGGTCCGCGGTGCCCCCACAGATGTGTTGCCACCGGTTCTTCCCCGCAGGTGTCCCCCGTGGACCACGCAGCCTGATACATTTGAGAAGCCCAAGGATACCGCAGGTGGTCTCCAGAGGTCTCTCGCAGAACCCAAAGGAACAAACCCTGTATGTTAAAAAAATAAACCTGACCTATACATTAAATACATCAATCCCCCCCCCACAACACATACAGTACAATAATGTGCCAAATAACTATTATCCAGATATGGATAATAGTTTATCTGACCATTATTAAACACATTAACTAGCATAATAACATAAATAAAGTTCTACTGACCTCATCAATAAGAAGCCCCCTCGCCAGCAACATCCTTGTCCTCCGTTGCCAACAAAATACATAGCCAATACATAGCAATTACATTCTGCGGTCGATTAACCCCTTAATCACCGTATCGGATAATAACCGCAAAGGTAATTAAGGGGTTAAGCCACCCTTGCCCAATACCCACCCTTCACCCATTCATTTATACAATGGCTTCATCATGCAACTCTCTCTCTCTCTCTCTCTCTATAAATATATATATATATACACATACACATATGATGAACCAATATACAAATAAATGTTTAAGGGTTATCAAAAACATGCTCTAATAAAAATACCACTTCTCCATATCATCCACAGTCAAATAAAATCCTATTTCCTAAACAAATCAAATGTCATCTTCCAATCCAAAGCATCAAATGCCAATCAAAACATAGCATTAACATTGTATACAGGATGTATACAATCTATGCACAATGTACACTCTTCAAATCAATGTTAACAATACAATATTCCAAACAAAATACCATTAAATACAAACAAGTATACTATTAAATCCAAGCAAGTCACCATAAATCAATTAGCATTCATTAATCACATCCCAAAACAATTAAAATACCATCCATACCAATTACACAATTAACTATTGCAATCGTTAAACAGAACAAGTTACCATCAGACAAAATATAAGTACCAAAAAATACAATATACAAAAGCAAGCCTCACCATGACCTAAAGTACACCATACAAGACCAAAAATTACATCTATATAATTCGAAAACACATTACACACACATTTATGCATAGCAGCATAGCCAACATCATTTTAAATAATGCAAAACAAGCTTTTAAAACAAAATCATTTCTTACCCTGTATTATATATCGATCTAGACATACATACATACATACAGTGGCAAGAAATGATGTTCAAATTTTTTTTTAAAAAAACACATGTAAAAAAACAAATAAACATGTACAAATTTAATTTGTTGCTATTCTTCGCGTATCCGGCAGGTGGTAGATATTCATGAATTGTAATGAATTCTAATGTGTACACTACAGAACATGTGCTTCAGAAATGTGTCGATTTGCAGGTGTTTAAAAACAGTGGTCCATAGTGAATTGACCTTATTTATTTATTTATAAAATATTTTACCAGGAAGTAATACATTGAGAGTTACCTCTCGTTTTCAAGTATGTCCTGGGCACAGAGTAAAACAAATAATACATGGTTACAAATACAGTTACATAAATGAACAAGGTATACATTTATATACAAGACATTGCATGCACAGTTAAAGAAAATATATATTATGAGCGTATGAAACAGTTACAGACCAGATTAAAGTGTGAGACAATATGTATAAACGTAGAGATTGACGCTCATACAAGTGTATAGACTCACAAACTGTATTACAGCATATAAGTAGATAGGAACTTCCATAAATGATTCCAGCAATTTATATAATACTAGGTTAAGGGGGGACATGAACATGGGACCTAGCGGTCAGTCAGCGCGACTACCGCAGATATGGTTTACCCTGCTTACCCCCCTTACCATATACACTTCCCTAAATAGGGACCAAGGTAACATAGAATGAGGGCTACTGCCCATTACCTTTCCATTGAGTGTATGGGAATACGAAATCCATCCAGACGAAGTTCCACTGCGTGCAATCCTGATCAGGGAAATTCAGAATGTAGGGAAGCAAGGAGCACAGCTGAAGTAGAAATCTGCAGGGAGAGTCCTGTAGAAAAAATGAATAAGGGGCACAACTCCGTGCTAAAACTGAGGGTGGTTTATTGGATAATTGCACAGGGACAGAAACACAGCCCACACACCGACATGTTTCGTCCCACGGGACTTTATCAAGGTGTACCACATCACTATACCTCCTTACCTTTAATACACCCATTTCGCGCCAAAATCGCCCAACCGAGTACACTGCGCATGCGCGCCGGCGACGCGTCGCATCTCCGTGACATCGCCTCCCCTCTGGCACTAGTCCTGGAGTCAGAGACCACGTCACTGGGATGCGTCCGTTTCCACCCTGGAACGCATGCCAGCTGTGCTCCTATTGGGCGGAGGCGGAAGAGGGATGAAAATTACATTTTTTTACATTTTTTTACACTCAACAACTTTATTAGTATAAAAAAAGACAAACATATTTTGCCCATAGCTAAACTTTGCAAACAGACACATTGCTAGTTTAGTTTAGGGTTACATTAAAAACAAATGCTAATCACATTGAATAACCTTTGATAAAAATAAAAAGAGAGAAGATATTTTAAACAGTCACAAAACTCCATTTAGACTACAATCATTTTAGAAGATTATATTCTAATCTAAGTAGATACTATAATATGAATATTTGTATCAAGCACTAACTTTATCCATACACTTGAATTATGTAGTCAGAGTATAGACTGAATCTATGTGATTGGCTGTATCATTGGATTTTACATGGGGGAATAGAAACACTTTATCATTAAAAGAGTTGATTATTGAGAATTTTTTCAGATGTGTATATATTGATTTTCTCTTATTCATAACCCATATATTGATGGCACAGAAGGACATAGAACAATTTTATTGTCAAAAAGTATACTTATATTCTAATATTCTAAACAATTAATAAATGAATAGTGGCATCATAAAGGACCCTCCTCCACTATAGAAAGTGGGAAAGGTCCCAATCGATATTCATACCGTGAGGCACCCTGGTTCTTAATGTGAAGATCCAGAATGCCTCACGTTGATCGAGTTTTTTGACTCTATCACCCCCTCTGGGTGACATCTGGATGGACTCAATACCTTGAAATTTAAAGTTTTTTAGTCCACCTTTGCTGCAGTTGGTGAAGTGTTTAGGGACAGGATGGTCCAAGTTCCCTTTGGAAATCAATCGGATATGCTCCATTATTCGCACTTTAAGGTTCCTAATGGTTCTTCCAACATATTGGCTGCCGCACCCGCAAGTGATGAGGTAGACAATATATGTGGATTTGCAGTTGATAAATGATCTAGTGGCATGAGATTTTCCAGTTTGACTGGATAAACATTTGTTTGATTTATTGATATAGCCACAGATTTTGCAATTCCCACAAGGGAAAGAACCATTAGGAACTGTATTACAATGTGTCGTTTGTGAGGAGAAGAGACTTGGGGTCAGGGAATTCGCAACCGTCTTGGCCTTCCTATAAACAATATTAGGACCTCCAGTAACATATTGTTTTAATGTAGGGTCCAGGGAGAGTACCGACCAATGTTTTTTAAGGATATATCTGACTTGTTCAGCTTGAGAGCTAAATGAGGTAATAAACAGGGGTGTATCATTAAATCTTAAGCCTCTTTTAGAGCGGTGGAATAGTTCTGATCTATTAGTAGATGAGACCTCCTCAATTGCCCTATTTAAATCATCTGGTTTGAAGCCCCGTTGCACAAAACGATCAAACATTTCTTTTACACGTTCATTATAGTCTTCCTCATTGGAACAATTGCGCCGTAGGCGAATGAATTGGCCCTTCGGGATACCTTTCAGGAGGGGCCCTGGATGACAGCTGTTGGCACGTAGGAAAGTATTCCGTGAATTAGATTTGCGATAAATGTCGGATTGAATAGATAAATTCATATCAATGTATAAGTATAAATCTAAATAGTGAATGTGATGGTGATTATATGTGTACGTGAAATTAAGGTTGTAAGTATTAATATTTAAAGTGTTAATAAAAGATAAAAGTGAAGTGACATCACCCTCCCAAATGAAAATGAGATCGTCGATAAAACGTTTGTAAAAGAAAATGTGCTCCCTAAATTTGTTCCCATCTCCAAACACGTGGACAGACTCCCACCACCCCATGAAGAGGTTGGCGTAACTGGGAGCGAAACTCGTTCCCATGGCTGTACCACGTGTTTGGAGATAGTGAACCCCATCAAACAAAAAATAATTGTGCGTTAATAAAAAGTGAATAGAATCTAATAAAAATGTTGTCTGTGCTGGTGACATATCTGTGCGGGAAAGAAAATGACCAACAGCTGATAATCCATGCTCATGTGTAATCATTGTGTACAAGGACGTCACGTCCAGAGTAACCCAGATCATATTAGGTTTCCATACAATGTGATCAATATATGTCAGGAGGTCTCCACTATCAAGTATGAAAGAGGGTAGAGACTTCACAATCGGTTGTAGAAACCGGTTGACATAGCGTGAGACACCATCTCCCAAAGATCCAATACTGGATATTATAGGCCTCCCCGGAGGGTGGATCAGAGTTTTATGAATCTTCGGGAGATGGTGAAACACTGCAACAGTCGGGGTAGCATTAAATAAGAACTCTCTCTCGTTCTCATCAAGAATGAATAACATAGTCCCTTCATCAATGAGTGATTTTAATTCCCCCTGAAATCTCTTAGTGGGGTCTGTTGTTAGTGCAGCATAGGAGCAAGTATCACAGAGCTGTCTTAAAGCCTCCCTGTGATAGTCATCCCTATGCTGCACCACCACTGCTCCCCCCTTGTCCGCATTTTTAATGATCAAGTTTTTGTTCTTCTTAAGTTCATCTAGTGCAATACTTTCACCTCTAGTGAGATTATCTTTATAATGCGTATAACGCGGGGTATCAAAAGTGAAGCCCTTTTCTAGAAGCATGAGGTCCCTCTCCACTAGACTCTCAAAAGTGGATAGGTATTTCCCTTTCATAAAAGTGGGAAAAAACAGGGACCTTTTCTTGAGACCCGATGGTCTTCTCCCCAAGAAGTTATCTGGGTCGAACTCATCCACCGGATCACCCCCTAGTTCTTCCAAGTCTTGGATGGTACAGTGTTCCTTAAAGGATAAACAGGGGTTAACAGCATCCTCAACATTCAAAGTATGTGACACATTGGTATTAGAACTTCTAGCGTCATAGAACTTTTTTAAGGTGCATTTTCGAATAAATTTATGTAGATCAATTACAGTGTCAAAAATATTGAATTTACACTCTGGTGCGAACTTTAACCCTTTAGTTAAGAGAGAAAGTTCATCTGACTCCAGGACTAGTGCCAGAGGGGAGGCGATGTCACGGAGATGCGACGCGTCGCCGGCGCGCATGCGCAGTGTACTCGGTTGGGCGATTTTGGCGCGAAATGGGTGTATTAAAGGTAAGGAGGTATAGTGATGTGGTACACCTTGATAAAGTCCCGTGGGACGAAACATGTCGGTGTGTGGGCTGTGTTTCTGTCCCTGTGCAATTATCCAATAAACCACCCTCAGTTTTAGCACGGAGTTGTGCCCCTTATTCATTTTTTCTACAGGACTCTCCCTGCAGATTTCTACTTCAGCTGTGCTCCTTGCTTCCCTACATTCTAAAGTGTGAGACAGCCTTAGATTTGAAAGAACTTAAGCTGGTGGTGGATATGAGAGTCTCTGGTAGGTTGTTCCAGTTTTGGGGTGCACGGAAGGAGAAGGAGGAACGTCCGGATACTTTGTTGAGTCTTGGGACCATGAATAGTCTTTTGGAGTCTGATCTCAGGTGATAGGTACTGCATGTGGTAGGGGTGAGGAGCTTGTTCAGGTAGCTGGGTAGCTTGCCCAGAAAGTATTTGAGGGTGAGACAGGAAAGGTGAACTTTGCGCCTAGACTCTAGTGATGACCAATCTAGTTCTTTGAGCATTTCGCAGTGATGTGTGTTGTAGTTGCATTGGAGAACAAAATGACAAATTGAATTGTAGAGGGTGTCAAGTTTGCTAAGGTGGGTTTGAGGAGCCGAGCCATATACTATGTCTCCATAGTCAATAATTGGCATTAGCATCTGCTGTGCAATACGCTTTCTGACCAGGAGACTTAGGGAGGATTTGTTCCTGTAAAGTACCCCTAGTTTGGCATAGGTCTTGGTTGTCAGGGTATCAATGTGCATCCCGAATGTTAAGTGGGAGTCAAACCATAAGCCCAGGTATTTAAAACTAGTGACAGGTGTTAGGGTGGTTTTAGCGTTGGTTCTAATCAGGAGCTCAGTCACTGGAAGCTTTACAAATTTAGTCTTGGTCCCAAATACCATTGTTACAGTCTTGTCAATGTTTAAAAACAGTTTGTTTTGGGAAATCCAGTTTTCGAGTCTCAAAAAGTCAGACTGAAGTATGTGTTGAAGGTCAGAGAGGCTATGGCTGTGTGCATACAGGATTGTGTCATCTGCATACATGTGTATTGAGGCTTCCTTACAAGCTGTGGGAAGATCATTAATGAACACTGAGAAGAGTAGGGGCCCCAGAACAGAGCCTTGCGGGACACCACAAGTGATATCCAGGGGGTTGGAGTTAGAGCCTGAGATGGACACATGTTGGGATCTTCCTGATAGGTAGGACTGAAACCAGTTTAAAGCATGTTTCCCTATTCCAGAGCTCTGGAGTTTGTTAAGCAGGATAGCATGATCAACTGTGTCAAAAGCCTTTGCAAAATCTAGGAATACTGCACCAGTGAGTTGTCCCCGTTCCATTCCACACTGGATTTCATTGCAAACTTTTAGCAGGGTAGTTACGGTGGAGTGTTTGGGATGAAACCCAGACTGGAATTGGCTAGGGAAATTTGTCTTGGTGTAGAAATCGCTTAATTGGGAGTGGACACATTTTTCCATAACTTTGGATAGAATTGGGAGAAGTGAGATTGGCCTGTAGTTTGAGACAGTGTTTTTGTCCCCACTTTTGAAGATTGGGACAACTCTGGCAGTTTTCCAGGTCTTAGGGATATGGCCTGCAGACAGGATAGAGTTGACTATGGACGCAATTGGTTTGGCAATGGCTGGGGCACCAAGTCGTAGGAACCTAGATTGTAGTAAGTCGGGTCCACATTGGCTGCTTAGTTTTAGTTTGAGGAGCGCTTGTGTAATCTCCTCTTCAGATACTGGGCTAAATTGAAAATTGTGGGCAGTGTTGGGAGGGGGTGGGACTATAGGGGTACTCCCAGGATGAGATTCAGGTTTGGGGTTTGTGCTGCGTTTCGCTAATAAGTTAGTGGCACACCCCACAAAGTAATCATTGAATGCATTTGCAATGTCAGTGGGGTTTGTCAGAGTAATATCCCCCTTAGTGATATTACTTGGTTGTTGATGGTTAGGAGGCTGGAATATATTGTTGATAACCTTCCAGAAATTAGCTGGGTTTGATGTATTCTGGAGGAGATTGTCAGAGTAATATTGTGCTTTTGCATGCCTTGTTTGCCTTGTGCACATGTTCCGCATGCATCTGTAGTGATTGAGATCCTTGGTAGTGCCAGTTACTTTGTAGCTTTTCCACAAGGCATCCCTGAACTGGTAGAGTGCTATAAGGTCAGGTGTAACCCATGGAAGGTGGGCCCCCCGTACCCTTATTTTGCGTAGTGGAGCATGGGTATCGCAGAGTTTTAAGAACTCGGATTGGAAATAGTCGAGCGCAGAGTCAGGGTCGGGGATTAAATCGATTCTGTGCCATGGGCAGTTGGTAAGGTCATCCAGAAACTGTTGTGGGTTAAAGTTTTTAAATGTTCTAGTGAGGAGAACTTTGGGGCTTGAATGGGGCGGTTTAATTTTCCTTACACAGTACACTATTGCATGGTCACTGAAAATGTCAGGAAGGATGCCAGAGGATTGGATTCTGCTGGGGTTTGAGGAGAGAATCCAGTCTAGCAAGGAATGGTTATGCGACTTCAGGTTTATTCGTGTCGGTTGGGAAATGAGTTGCGATAGGTTAAGTGACTTGAGTTGTATCTGGATTTTGTGGTTTTTAGGGTCAAGCCAATTGAAGTTGAAATCCCCAAGAACTAGCAGCTCACTCTTCTCATTCAGAGAGGAAATGGAGGCAAGAAATTGGGTGATATCAGTCAAGGATTGTAGAGGGGCTTTAGGGGGGCGGTAGATGCCAGCAAGCAAGATGGGCTTAGAAAAGGGGAGGCAGATTTTGCCAACTAGAGTTTCAAAAGAGGGTGGACTTGGTGGGCAATGTAGCAGTGTAAATTGTAAGGTGTCTGCAATATAAAATAACACCCCTCCTCCTCTCTTTGACCTATCTCTCCTAAAAATGGAGTATCCCTGAATGGCGATATTTGCATCAGGGGTTTTAGAGGATAGCCATGTTTCTGTAAGAACGATGGCTTTGGGTTTATGCATAAGGCACCATGCCCTTAGTTCGTCTAGTTTGGGCAGCAGGCTCCGGATGTTTATATGGGCGACAGATAGCCCTTTTTGGAATTTAAAGGTGGAATTCTCAGGGGCATGGGGCAGAGCTGAAATGGGAGGACCTGGGTTAGTTTCAATATCACCTGCTAGAGAGAGTAATAGTATGAGAAGAAATTTGGGTAGTTGTTTACAAGTTGTAAATTTGTGGTGTTTGCCATTAGAGTGAGCAGTGGTTGGTGTGCTGGTTTTTAGAGTTCTCCACCAACATTCCATAGATAATGAAAGGCTTTTGAGTAGTCCAGGGTGTATGGTGATGTTGGGTGCGGGCCAGGATGGAGGAGTTTGTAGTGGATAGAGAGAGTAACATCTCCATGAGGCCAGGAGAAAGAAAAAAGTTAGAAGACATAGCAGGTTCATGATGCCAGAGGTAGGCAGTGTTGCATGGAGCTGTTATGAGCAGAGTGAGTGTGTGCAGACTAAACAGCAGGGGTGAACCTGTACCTTGTCATATGTTTTGCTGCATTGCAATGCTAGGGTCAAGTCAGGGTTTCAGTGTTTTGTGCAGTCAGTTTTGGGAGAGGCTGCAGTGAAAGAAGTTGTAAAGGGGTGGGGGGTTAAACTATGCAGGCTAACAAGCATGGGATCATAGTGTGATCTGAATAGCTTACCATTTGTTGTCTTGAGTTAAAGAGTGTGCAGAAAAAAGCAGTCCCCAGTCACCTCTAGTCAAACTGTAGTCTAACTGTATCACTTAAAAACCTCACTTTAAATGCCTAATGCAGTTCCTGCCCAATGCAGCTGAGCTGTTAGTATTATACACAAAAAAAAGGTCACATGACCCTCCCCCTCCCCAATCAGTCACCTTGTTCCATTTGGTCAATTAACAGCACAGAGTTAAGAGGAAAAAAAAAAAAATACTTTTTACATTCAAACATACTAACTTATATATCAATTCAACAAGGCCAGATTCAGTCTTATACAGAGAGTTTCAACATCAGGAACATACTTATATATCAATTCAACAAGGCCAGATTCAGTCTTATACAGAGAGTTTCAACATCAGGAACATACTTATATATCAATTCAACAAGGCCAGATTCAGTCTTATACAGAGAGTTTCAACATCAGGAACATACTTATATATCAATTCAACAAGGCCAGATTCAGTCTTATACAGAGAGTTTCAACATCAGGAACATACTTATATATCAATTCAACAAGGCCAGATTCAGTCTTATACAGAGAGTTTCAACATCAGGAACATACTTATATATCAATTCAACAAGGCCAGATTCAGTCTTATACAGAGAGTTTCAACATCAGGAACATACTTATATATCAATTCAACAAGGCCAGATTCAGTCTTATACAGAGAGTTTCAACATCAGGAACATACTTATATATCAATTCAACAAGGCCAGATTCAGTCTTATACAGAGAGTTTCAACATCAGGAACATACTTATATATCAATTCAACAAGGCCAGATTCAGTCTTATACAGAGAGTTTCAACATCAGGAACATACTTATATATCAATTCAACAAGGCCAGATTCAGTCTTATACAGAGAGTTTCAACATCAGGAACATACTTATATATCAATTCAACAAGGCCAGATTCAGTCTTATACAGAGAGTTTCAACATCAGGAACATACCTGTGAAGAGAATGCAATTAGATCCATGTCATATCAGCTGAGGTTATTGGTTATTGGTCTTGCATGAAGAAAGTGAGTATATTAACTATATATATATATATATTAACTGTAGTCTAACTGTATCACTTAAAAACCTCACTTTAAATGCCTCACTGCCTAATGCAGTGGTACTGAAGAAGTTACAATAAAGTATCAATTTAGGCTTTTCATATTAAAAAACTAAATGCGCAGTGTCTGGTGTTCTATTGTCCTGAGAGTTCAGAGATGAGTGCACAATTGCAGTCCGTGTTCAAAAAAAACCGACATAAGGTACGCTTATTTAATATGGGCTGCAATTAATGCAACAGATGGTCAAATTTATCAATATTTTATCGACAATTATGACTTTTACAAATTTTCACCAGATGCTCGTGTGTGGAAGCGTGCAATAAGGAAAAAGTTATATATCGATCCGTGTTTTTTTCGTATTGATCCCGAACCCGGGGTTAGAGGAGGGTATTGGTGTGTTGCGCCAGAATTTTCCAGTATCTTTGATCATGGAGACTTCAAAAGGCGAAAGGTCATGGTAAAACCAACTAAGAATCATCAGTCCCAGGCAAGTAATGGGCCAGCACCGGCATCCAATAACGGTCCGACCGTCTGTGAAAACCTGCTGACCGGCAACCCTTGCTATCTGCCCCCGCCTGGATACCTGCAGCCTCAGCAGGATTTCACGTACAGATACCAGCAAGCTTGCATGTACCAAAGCGATTTCCAGCTTCATGAGCTGTCAACTACAGGTGTAGCGGGCCCGCTGTCACCTGTCAACTACGTGTAAAATCAAGACTACAGGACTGGCAGTGGCTCGGCATCAACCGATTGGTAACGTCTATGGTGAGTACAGCTGCCGTACAGTATTTACAGTAATTCTTTTTTTACCATATCAATATCAATGCACATTAAAGCGATTCTCCTGTAATCAATCGCTTTGCTTATGGTTATTTACAGTAGTTCTATTCTTTTAGTCACAATTCGCCAAAATGTAGTCTAGCAATATCATTGGCTGAGCAGTTTCAACAGTAGATACTGAACAATTGGTGGACAGCTAAGCGCATGCGCATTGGAACCTTGTTGAAACGCATATGCGTCTCATCACATCTACAGTAGGCGCATGCGTGTACAGTATGTGTACTGTAGACGCCCACCTGAGAAAATTATTCTTGGGACTGACCGAGGGGACTGCGGGGACTGACTGTGGGAACTTCTTTAGGGGACTGATTAATTTGAACTAACCATTACAGTAATACTTTTATTTTTCTTCCTCAGAAAAGAAACTTTGTCATCAGGCTGAGAACGGCAAATGGAGGGAGTTCAATGGATAATATCGCTTTTTGTAACGATGCTTGCACACTGCTGAATCTGAATCAGTGCCATTTTTATTGATTAGGATAGAATAACTGTTAGCTTTATAGAAATTTTCGCCGCTTTTTTGGCTCACCGTTGAGTCTAAACTATTTTGATACTCTAGTGTTCCATTTATTTTAGTTGAGTATTCACTCCCATTAAACAATTTTTAACTCATTCACTCGTCACCATATATCACTACACCCCTAATTAGTGGATTAGCCCCTGAGGAAGACATTTATGTGGAAACGCGCGTTGGGTGAATCATTGACTACAGAGTGGCACTTTGTTGGTGACATCCAGAGTGGAGGACAACTACATCAGCCCAGTGCATGCTTTGACGGCCGCGGAGCAGATGCTGTTGCTGTGAGAAACAATTGTCTGTCTGTATGACCCAGGGTGGTCTGAATGCTCACCACATAGGAACTTATGTAAGTGGAATACTTTGTGCTTTTTAATATTTAAGCAGTATTACACTATTTTGCTTTTTCCTTTTTTGTATACGGATATCCCTCTCTTCTCTATGGATCTGGAGTACCTATCTGGAAACTAAAGTTGGTAACTTCTAATAACTACAACGCCTTACTATCATGTGGTACACGTGAGTGCAAATTTTATAAAGCTATCAGCATTGATTTCATTGTTGGGGTTGACAATATTGCACTATTTGGTATTTTACTTCTCTTCCATATTTAAAAAAACATATTAGAATACAATTTAAAACAAGGAACAAGTCAGAAATGAATCAACATTTTAACAGACGACCAATCACGAAGCGAATTCGATCCCCAGCAGATTGTCCTTCCAGGGCCGATGTCTTGTATGCCACAAAATGCCATTAATGGAGCCTCGCACGATTTTCATTAAAGGATCGGTAATTGAAAAATAGCGCAGCAATTCCTCCACAATAGTCTTACTTAAATTTTCATGAAGAGCCTTTTTGTCGCGATTCCCTTCGTAGTTTACATACTGGGCCCACCCTAAGTACACCGGGTATGGCACGTGGTGCTTGAAAATTAACAAGGCATGCCTCTGGGGTATACGAGCACTTGCAAACCTATACTTCTCCCTGAGTGGCTGGGGCAGCTCGCGCAGGATGATGTCGGGCACCGTCTCAATGCAAGCGTATGTGGGTTGGATTCTGGGAGTGGGTGTTCTTCAGGGTGTGGGTGTGCTTGTGGCGGCGGCAAGGGTAGGTTGTAGGTTGCCCTCCTGTCTTGGTCTCCTTGTTAGTGTTGCCTCCTGGCGTGGTCTTGACGGGGTTGTCATGTCATCCTCGTCAACGGCATACATGAACACATAGGGCCTCATGCACTAAGCGCCGAAAAAATCTCTTCGGCAAGTGTTGCCGATAGGCATGATTTTGGCGATTTGCCCTCGCAGTATTCAGTAAGGGCCGAATCCATGCCGATCCCTGCCGAATCTCTGCGAAAGCAAAACGCTGGTGATAAAAAATCCTGGCTCCCGATAACCTGGCGATAGGCCGTTTCTGCCGATATGTGTTTGCAGCAGAGAGAGACCCGACACTCTCTCAGTGCAAACATCGGCAAAATAAAAACATATCAAAACAACTTTTACTCATAGTGTGCAGAGGGTCTCCGGAGCTGAATGGCATTGGTTTCAGGTCCGGGGACACCCTGCTTCCCGAGATACAGGCATTTAAAGGTCCCGATCACGTGACCACGGAATGTAAACAAAGCAGAGGGATACCGGCACCCCATAAAGGGGCCTGTATCTCGGGAAGCAGGGGGTCCCCGGACCTAAAACCAAAGCGGTTCAGCTCCAGAGACCCTCTGCACATCTACACTATGAGTAAAACACATATATAAATAAACAATCATTCCTTACCTTTGCGGCTATGTGCTATGGTAACGAAGCAGCATGAATGTATTTTTAATAATAGTGTACTGTGAGCAGGGGGTCCCCTGAGCTGAACCGCATTGCTTTGTGGACCAGGGACCCCCTGCTTCCCGAGTTACAGGCCCCGGTATGTGTCATCGGGTGGCAGTGTCGCCGCCATCTTTATAGCATCCCATTCGCGCCGTGCCCGCTATAAATATGGCGGCGACACTGTAACCGATGCCCCAAACCGGGGCCTGTAACTCGGGAAGCAGGGGGTCTCTGAGCCACAAATCAATGAGGTTCAGCTCAGGAGCCCTCCTGCTTCCGCACAATATTATAAAATACATAAATGCTGCTTCATTACCATAGCGGATAACCGCTAAGGCAATGAAGGGGTTAAGGCAGAATATCATGTTTATTGGTGACATTTGCCCCCAATAAACATTGCAATAAACAACATACACACCCTGTGTATTTTAAATACATAAACACCAATCAATACATTAAATACATATAGCACTCACCCATTTCCGGCTGCCACGATGAAGGCCATCCTCATCTTCATCCTGGCCATGCCCCCTCCGCTGCTTCAAAACATACACAAGAATAAAAACATCCAATGTAATGTCCCCTAACCCCTTAATCACCATAGCGGTTATTAACCGCTACAGTCATTAAGTGGTTAACCCTCCCTCACCCACCACTCGGGAGACCTACATACCCTCCCACACTAACCCCCCCCCGTGAGGCCTAACCACCCTCACCCACTACCCACAAGGGAGGCCTACCCACATACCCTTGGGGCCAATACCCTCTCCCCCCACCCCCAGTACCCATAATAAAAACAATACACAGCCCCACATTAAACATCATTATATTTATTCAATACATTACCCACCCCCTGTGCCCCCCCATAAATACATGATTTATTCTTTTACATACAGGGTTCATATCCCAGCCCCACGCGAGTCCCCGGCAGGCTGGCGGGTCACCTGACAGACCTACAGGGTACCAGCAACTTGTTTCACACAGGTTCTGGAGGCCTGTTGGTGGGTCCCGCCAAGCGCCATGGCCCCCAGGTGGTCTCCTTGGGTCACCGTGGGCCACAATTGGGTCCCCACGGTAGGCCTGCGGATGTCTGGGAGCCCTGGGTCAGACCCACAGGTGTCTGCGGGACCTCGGGTGGTTTTCACGGGAGTCTGGTGAACTCACGAGTGCTCACTAGGGGTCAGCGGTGCCACCACGGATGTGGGACCACTGGTTCTTCCCCGCAGACTACGGGTCCACGGTGCCCCCACAGATGTGGGACCACCACTTCATCCCTGCAGGTGTCACCCGTGGAACCACCAGCCTGATACCCGTGAGATACCCAAGGATACCGCAGGTGGTCTCCAGAGGTTACATAGTTACATAGTAGATGAGGTTGAAAAAAGACTTCCGTCCATCAAGTTCAACCTATGCTAAATTTAGACAACAGATACTTTATCCTATATCTATACTTATTGATCCAGAGGAAGGCAAACAAAAAACCCCATTAAGGGGAAAAATTAATTCCTTTCTTACTCCAAGAATTGGCAATCGGATTAATCCCTGGATCAACATCCTTCCCATGTATACTTATTTGGTATATCCCTGTATACCTTTCCCATCTAAAAAGATGTCCAACCTTTTTTTGAACAAAACTATTGTATCGACCATCACAGTCTCCATGGGTAATGAATTCCACATTTTAACTGCCCTTACTGTAAAGAACCCTTTCCTTTGTTGCTGGTGAAATTTCCTTTCCTCCAACCTTAAGGGATGGCCCCGAGTCCTTTATACTGCCCGTGGGATGAATAGTTCTTTTGAAAGCTCCTTGTATTGTCCCTGAATATATTTGTATATAGTTATCATATCCCCTCTTAGATGCCTCTTTTCTAATGTAAATAAATCTAATTTAGCTAGCCTCTCCTCATAAATTAGAATGTCCATCCCCTTTATTAATTTGGTGGCTCTTCTCTGCACTCTCTCTAGTTACATAATGTCTTTTCTTAGGATTGGTGCCCAAAATTGTACTCTATATTCAAGGTGTGGTCTTACTAATGCTTTGTAAATGGGCATAATTATGTTTACTTCCCTTCCATCCATTGCCCGTTTGATGCAAGATAAGATCTTGTTTGCCTTTGCAGCTACTGCATGACATTGGGCACTATTGCTAAGCCTGCTGTCTACAAGCACTCCTAAATCCTTCTCCATCAAGGATTCCCCCAATATATCTCCATTTAATTTGTAAGTCACCTTTTTATTCTTGTATCCCAAATGCATAACCTTACATTTATCTGTATTAAACCTCATCTGCCATTTACCTGTCCACGTTTCCAGTCTCCAAGTCCGTCTGAAGAGAAATTACATCCTGCTCTGATTCTATTACCTTACACAATTTAGTATCATCAGCAAAGATGGAGACTTTGCTCTCGATCCCAACCTCAAGGTCATTAATAAACAAGTTAAAAATCAGGGGTCCCAGTACCGATCCCTGAGGTCTCACGCAGAACCAAGGAACCAACCCTGAATGTAAAAAAAATAAACCTGGCCTATACATTCAATACATACATCCCACCCCCCACCACCCCCAGCACCTACAGTACAATAATGTGCAAAATAACTATTATCCAGATAGGGATAATAGATTATTTGCCCATTATTAAACACATTAACTAGCATATTAAAATAAATAAAGTACTACTGACCTCATCAATAAGAAGCCCCCGTCGCCAGCCCCCGTCGCCTTGTCTTTCGTTGCCCACAAAATACATAGCCAATATATTGCAATTACATTCAGATATCAATTAACCCCTTAAACACCGTATCGGATAATAACTGCAAAGGTAATGAAGGGGTTAAGCCACACTGGCCCGATACCCACCCTTCCCCCATTCATTTGTACAGTGGCTTCATCGTGCAACTATATATATATATATATATATATATATATATATATATATATATATATATATATATATACAGAGAGAGAGAGAGAGAGAGATACACACAGATGATGAACCAATATACATGTATAAATGTAGAAGGGTTATCAAAAACATGCTGTACTACAAATACCACTTCTCCATACAGACACACTACAATAAAATCAATTTCCTTTAATAATCCAATCTGATCTTCCAATCAAAATCCTCAAATGCCAATCAAAAGCCACAAATGCCACTGAAAACATTGCATTTACATTGTATATATGTTGCATACAATCTATGCACCATATACATTCTGCAAATGAATGTTAACAATAACATATTCCAAACAATATACCAATACATCCAACCAAGTATACTATTTAAACCAATCCAGTAACCATAAATCAATTAGCATTCATTAATTAAATCTCTAAACAATTTACATTCCATCCCTAACAATTAAACAATTAACTAATTCAAGCGTTGAACAGAACAAGTTATCCTCTGACAAAATATATGTACCAACAAGAATACAATATACAAAAGCAAGCCTCCCTCTGGCCTAAAGTACACCATACAATTGCAAAAATTACATCTATCTAATTTTAAAATAGATGACACACACATTTATGCATAGCAGCATACCAAAAATTATTTAAAATACAGCAAATAAAGCTTTTAAAAAAACATAATTTCTTACCCTGTATGTATATATCGATCTAGACATACATACATTCATACAGTGGCAAGAAATGATATACCAAAAATGAATAAATACACTGGCGACACACTTTATTCGAGCTCGGCTAGTCCCATGAATTCGGGTATACCCGGGTGTATTGAGGTTTGTGACTGTTTTCTGCCCGAGTGCATTGAGGTATTTTCCAGGCAGGGATTGAAGCATTTTATTCCCGCTGGCTGCAATACTGCACAGTATATATATATACTGCATTACAATTCATGAATTTATGCCATCTGGTAGACACGCGAAGCATTGCAGCCTATTAAATCCTAATCATTATCATTTAACAGATCAGCCGCCCGTCAGCCAGGCATGAACCCAGGCTGGGAAGGCAAACGCAACGGGGCTTGTCAGAGGTGAGGAGCGGCGCATTCCAGGTATCTGCCAGGTACATACTGGGTATTTGCTCGAATAAAGTGTGTCGGTGCAGTACAGTATCCTGTATCCTGTATCCACATGTAAAAAAGCTTTAAAAAAAAGAACAAGTTAAATAAAATACATTTCTTTTGTTCACTTACCATTACTTGACAAACTCACCGACTCCCGTGGAACAGCTTAGTCTCGAACCAATCCACACACAGGAACCCATAAAATAATAAACCATAAAATAATAAACCTTAAAATAATAAACCAAAACAATCCAGGGGTCTTCTATTTGTAATCCATCTTCATCTGTATTCTTCTTTCTTGTATCTTCTTCCGCTCTCTTCCGGGGTCTTCTTCTCTTCTTCAGCCAGACCCCCGTGGGAACCACCCGAGGCCCCTCAAACACCTGTGGGTCTGACCCGGGACCCCCAGACATCCGCGGGCCTACTGTGGGGACCCAATTGTGGCCCACGGTGACCCGCGGAGACCACATGGTGGGCCATGGCGCCTGGCGGGACCCACCAACAGGCCTCCAGACCCTGTCAAAAGAATAGATCATGTATTTATGGGGGGGCACAGGGGGTGGGTTATGTATTTAATAAATAGAATGATGTTTATTGTGGGGCTGTGTATTGTTTTTATTGTGGGTACTGGGGGTGGGGGGAGGGGGTATTGGCCCCCAGGGTATGTGGGTAGGCCTCCCGGATGGGTAGTGGGTGAGGGTGGTTAGGCCTCATGGGGTGGGGGGTTAGTGGGGGAGGGTATGTAGGCCTCCCGAGTGGTGGGTGAGGGTTGGTTAACCCCTTAATGACTGTAGCGGTTAATAACCGCTATGGTGATTAATGGGTTAGGGGACATTACATTGGATGGTTTCATTCTTGTTCATGTTTTGCAGCATCGGAGGGGGCATGGACGGTGATGAAGATGAGGATGGCCTTCATGGTGTCAGCCGTACATGGGTGAGTACTATATGTATTTATTGTATTGATTGTTCTTTATGTATTTTAAATACACAGGGGGTGTATGTTGTTTTTTGGGGGCAATTGTCCCCAATAAACATGCTATTATGCCTTAACCCTTTCATTGCCTTAGCGGCTATCCGCTATGGTAATGAAGCAGCATTAATGTATTTTAATAATATTGTGCGGTAGCAGGGGGTCCCCTGAGCTGAACCGCATTGATTTCTGCCTAAGGACCCCCTGCTTTCCGAGTTACAGGCCCCGGTTTGGGGCATTGGTGACAGTGTCGCTGCCATAACACTCTTTAACAGTTAACACTCTTACTGGGAATGGGGCTAACGAATAAATCTATCCTCTAAACGAAATTCACAAAATGACCTCTGTAGGAGCCCTTTCAAATGATCGGTAAGTACTCATGAAAGTCCTGGAACTGATTTCGGCGCAATGCCAGACGCGACCGCTACGTTCTTAAGTAGTGGGACATAGAACAAATCTTGAGTCAAATCTTTGAAGCCGGCTCACGTCTATTCAGTACAGAGCATCTTTGAATTTGCCGCTGGTGGTTTGGCGCTTGGAATCTGCACTCCTGATTGGCTGCAAGGCTCCTTATGGATTTCAGGTTCCCATTCACAAAACTCTACAGCCTATCAGAGTGTGGGAATTTCCCTGCCAGCCAATCACCAATTTGCCAGTGTTGTAAAGCTGGGCAGGCACCTTTTCTCATTCTACAAAGGGGCATGCGCCAACCTGGCATATCTGCCTCTTTGCATACTGACCCCTGTCATGGGAGGGGGGGTTTGGCCCGGTATTAAAGGGGTTACATCCCATTTGGCCACCCCCTGCTCTCACTTGGGAAGCAAGGGGTTAACTTGACTGCGGTTGAATAATGTGTTTTACCATGCTTCAGAATCCAAATGTATATTCCCCTGTAAAAATGTATTGTTCTCATCCCAGTGTTTGCACCAACACATACACTGGGCTTGATGCGGGAGGGAAGGGGTTAATGTTAATTCAGTGGTGTTAGTCCTTTGTTCCCTGTTCCCGCCTTTTCAGGCTCCATTTTGCAGCCTCTCATAGGTCGCCATTGCAGCTCCATTCATTCCAATGCCAGATCTGGTGGTTTTGGACCTGTTTCCAGCGAAGACCAGAAGGTGGCGTCCGAGAGGAGGAGCGGCGGTTTCCCATTGTAAGTCAATGGGGCCATTGACTTCAATGGGGATTCCTCGACGCCGACCTCCAGGAACAGGTTGGCAGCCATCCAAACTACAGACCGCAAAAGCGGATACAATGTCTTTGAAAATAGCTTCTATCACTAAGTTCAAGTTCACCGACAATTGGCGTGGGAACCTTAGGTTCTAGGGCACATGGAAATAAAATTATTTTTGCCCCTAGCTCCTAGGCCCCCCGACACACGACCCCCATTGGGTCCGGGAATGAGGGACCCCCGTAAAGGGTCGCACTCAGAAAGAGGGTCGCGCCATTGACTCTAATGGCGGAGCGGAGGTCCCATTGAATCCAATGGCGACGCTTGCCCATGCATTGCCTATGGTGGCGCCGGCCATTGATTCCAATGGGAAAAAGCCGCGTGGCATTAAAACGGCTAAGTCCAAAAGTGTCAAATGTGTATGTCCATATCTCCGGTTCTGTGAGGACCAGAGGGCTGGGATTTGGGTCACATGAAGTCACCGTTCCGGCTTGACTGCATGGCCATTTCCAGCCCTCTCCAAACAACCAGATGGAGTATGGGCAAATGTAAAGAATTTTGGTTTTTCCATAGACTTCAATGGCGGAGTTACCCCATTGAAAGCCTATGGCGGCGGAACCCATTGACTTCAACGGCGGAGTTGCTCCATTGGAAGCCTATGACGCGGAGCCCGTTGATGTCAATGGGAAAAGAGTGAAAGGCAGAGATTTATTCTTAGAGCGGAGAATCCTGCATTAAAGTAATAAATGTTTTAAATTGTATTTGTGTATCTCCGGTTCTGGGGGTCGCAGGGAGCTGAAACTTGGCCACAATGGAGAGTCACTTTCGGCATGAAGGACGGGTAAGTATCAGCCCACTGGGCCAAGCAGAACGGAACATTTTGATATGTGCAGGTATTAAAGAATGAACTGTATTTTGGGTCTAGTATGAAAACTAAGAACACATCTGCTATGTTAATGGTCAGGATGGAAGACAAGTTGTCTATCATAAACCCTCTGATCAAAGGCTGACCGCTCTGATTGTATACAATAGGGTGGAGGAACACAGGGCCTGAGTGGTCTGTAAGTGTCATAATTCACACTTGCAGACAGGGGAGTTCCTAACTACAAAGGAATCTGCTTGACAGCCAGGCCCCCCAAGGTTAAGGGATAGGGCTGAGATTGCATACAAATGAGGATCAGCCTATACCCATTGTCTTTTGTGTCATTTCGAGATTGCTGCATGAATTGCTAATCATGTAACCAGATTACTTCATCATTCCAACCTTAAGTAAGTGTATATTTTGCCTGTTATTTGTATATCTTGTGTGTTCACCTTTTTCAAGGAATAAATTATATTTTATCATATCTAAGTCGTGTTCAGTTCAACCCAGGTATTTTGGTGTATATTATATCTTGTCATAAGTTACCGTGACAAGCTTATAATAAACTGGTGGCAGCGGCGGGATAGAGCTGAACCTGTATTACAGTTTACTGTGGGATTCTGTAATATAGTGGGAACTCGAGAGTAATTGCGAGTTCCTGGGACTAAAGATATTGAACACACAGTGTACAACATATAACACAAAATATGGCACCTCCTCACTGTTCCCCTACTTGTGAGAAGCATTGCCTCCAGAACCAAAGTGCCGGCCATCCGTGTGACTGGAGCCGGGCACCGAGACCGGAGGAGTGCATCAAGTCGGCGTGGGGACCAGCAGCCGGCAAGGCTGAGAGAGAGGCAGCAATCGGTGAGCATGAAACCCGGCAGGCTGAGCAAAGATCCACAGCTGCAGCTGCTGTAACCATCGAACCGCCCAGAGAGCAGGGAAGGGACCCAGCTTCGGGACGGCAGAGACTTGTGGAGGGATCGGTTGATCTCCGGGACCACGAGAGTCTTGCAGCAGGAGGGGTATTGGCCGTTGCAGCGGCCAGTCCATTTTACCCAGAATTGCTGGCCCTGATGTTTACGCAGGGAGAGATGTCCCCGGCAGAGCGGCTCGAGCACCTGAAGCTGGCGATGATCCGACCCACTTACCCCCTCCCTGAGCCCGGCGCTCAAGCAACTCCGCTCTGGACTCAGCAGCCTCTTGCGGGGGGTAGTCCACCGGCGGCGAAGATGCTCCAGAATGAGCCCGGCGCTCGAGCAACTTCGCCTTGGACTCAGCAGCCTCTTGCGGGGGGTAGTCCACCGGCGGCAGAGGAGCTCCGGCAGAAGCGGCTGTGTTACCACTGCAACAAAGCGTGCCACATTAAAGCCCAATGCCCGGACCGTGCGCAGCTGGGCGAAGAAGCCCCTCAGGGCCAGCGCTCACGAGCTGCAGAAAAGGTGACTCATTCAACGGCATCCTCCGATGGCTCCCGCCCAGCAAGGGCGACCACCCTTCACGGGACATCCCCTGGAGAACCTGGCAGGGCTGCATCGGCAACAGCAGCGGAGAGCGGTGGCCATCCATCTGATCCCGGCGGAGAACCGGCATACGGTCGGAGTCAATTTTATTTGGGGAGAGGGTTGGGGTGTGCAGGAGGTGGGTGTTTTACATTGTTTGGCGCAGTCGACGATCCCCAGCGATGACCGGAGCCCCACGATCTACGCTGGCGACCCTTTACCAAAGCCGGGTGCTGTTGCGGCAGCCACCCAGGGCTCGCCCGTGGCGGCGGCGGAAGAGCCGCGATTCCGGCAACGTGCCGGAGCCCTTTCTGAGTGGGGGGAGGGATAGGAGTTGCAGGAGGGGGTTGTTTTAGCTGGTTTGAATGGACCTGGGACCCATGGGACCCATGGGACCCATGTCCTGCACCGTTTTCCCTATGCCAAACCTGGGCGCTGTTGCGGCAGTTGCCCGTTGTTTCCCGGCCAAGATGACGCCGGCGGTGGCCACTCCAGTCCCCCTGCAATCGGGACCAACTAAGGCAGCGGTCTTTGTGGGGACCAGCGAGGTAAGCCAGACCCAGTCGCAGACTGACCCTGACTTATTTTTTCCTATGACTGTTCCCTGTTATTCCCCTGTAGGAGTGACCAGTGGGTGGCAGGAGATAGGGGTACCAGGGGAGGGGAAGGAAGGGCAGCTTGTATGGCAGCTAGATTTCCCCATTACCCTGGTGGAGCATCAATGGGGCTCTCAGTTAAGAGCCCCACTGTTGCAGCCTTGCTATGGGCTGGAGGTATCAGGGGTTGTGGCACAGTTAGACCACCCCAGGGTTACCTACCAGCCAAAAGCTAAGGTGGGTGCATCCGCACCAGCAGCCCTGAGCTCGCCTCCGGTAATGGGTACACAGCTTCAGGGAGAGGGGCTAGCCCCGTTAGCACCCAGCCCTAGGGTAGGATTGCCTGGGAGAGGGTTGGGTGGGCCAAGGGGACCCGGGGAGGGAAGGCAGCAAGTGAGCCAGCTAGATTTCCCCATTACCCTGGCAGAGCCCCAGGGGGTCTCTCGGTGTAGAGCCCCACTGTTGTCGCCTGGCTATGGGCTGGAGGTATCAGGGGCAGTGGCACAGTTAGCCCACCCCCAGATTACCTGCCAGCCAGGAGCCAAGGCAGGTGCTTCTGCACCAGTGCCCCTGGGCTCCTCTGCGGTAATGGGGAGGCAGGGTCAGGGAGATGGCCTCACTCAGGTGCCCTTAGGATCCAGGTTAGGAATAGCTAGGGAGAAGCGGAGTGAGGGGAGGCTGCAGGTAGGTAGCCAGCACCAGGTTTCAGTAGTAGAAGATAGGCTAGTGGTAGCCGGGGAGGGAAAGCAGCAGGTATGGCAGCTAGAGTTCCCCATTACCCTGGCAGAGCCTCAGGGGGTCTCTCAGGTCAGCAACCCCCTGTTGCAGCCTGGCTATGGGCTGGAGGTATCAGGGGCAGTGGCAGGTTTGCGCCACCCCAGGGATACCTGCCAGCCAAGAGCTAAGGCGGTTGCATCTGAAAAGATGCCCCTGAGCTCATCCCTGGTGAGGGGGAGGCAAGGTCAGGGAGGTAGGTGCACTCAGGTTGTCCCTGTGTCTGGGTTATGATTGCCTAGGTGGGAGCGGAGTGAAGGTTGGCTGCAGGGAGGGAAGCAGCAGGAGTCATCAGAAGTGGCTGAGGTGCTGAGCCTAGGGGAGGCTAGGCAAGGAGACACCGTGGAGCAGAGGGAGATAGGAGGTCAGTTGGGTGTCAGGCAGCTGGTAGAATCTAGGGATGGGCTAGGAAGGCAGGAGGTCCCTTGTTCTGACTGGCCAGGAGACCCCCCATGACAGATTCCCCAGGGTTCCCAGAGGTGGGCTGTTGGTAGGTAGGCAGCCAGAAGCCGTAGCCAGGGCTAGGGGGGTACAGCAGAGGGTTCTGTCCCCAGGGCGGCCAAGGGTAGCTACAGGGAGGAAGGGCAGCACAGTGGAGGGGAGAGGAGTGATGCTGGCCCTAGCAGCAGTGGTTGTAGCAGGTGCTTGTTTCCTGGCCTTCAGTTTTGAGAGTAGAAAAAACGAATGGCGCACAGCCAGGGAGTCAGGTGTGGAATAAAAAAACTTTTTCTTTATTGCAGCATAGTAGGAGACAAATTCACCCCCTTGGGGGACACAGACAGGGACCTCCTACGCGTTTCGGACCAACGGGTCCTTTATCAAGGAGTATGGGATATGTACAGAGTGGGCACCTTATATACCTAATGCTTAAAGAGAGAAGGGGATGGGGGAGCACTGGTGGAGTAAAAAATAAAAAATATGATGCAATCTGATTCGAGTGTGTGAGACTCTGAAAAGTGGATGGTGTGGATCTAAAATAACATAAACACTCACACGGCCTTGTGCAAATGCTTGCGCATCAAGGTATCTTTTGCGTCCTCGCTTCCTTTCCTTGTAGATTCAGTCTCCGATTCTCATCAGGGCTATTCTTTTTTTGATGTGATGTCTCTCGTCTGTTCTGTTCCTCTCCTTTTTCTTGCGTGTGGTGTCCCCTTTGTAGTCAAAGCATCAGAGCAGGTATATGCAAACATGTGGCGTTTCAGGACAGACACGTCCTCTCCTCAGACCATAAACCTTACCAGGCAGTCACCTGTATCCAAAGCTGCATCATGTAGTGTGTATGTGTAGGACACCAGAAGTAATGCGCGTGACGTCATTCGGCGCGCCGATCCAACAGCCCTAAGGATTGTGGGTAGGATTGTGGGTAGGATATCCTTCTTTTCCTTCACGGCCCACTGTGAGCATGCGCGGGCGACATTAGGGGTGGTCCCTACCCACAATCCTTAGGGCTGTTGGATCGGCGCGCCGGATGACGTCACGCGCATGCGCAGTGGACCCGCGATTCAATTTTGCACAGATTCCTGATATTTGCTAATTAAGCATTAGGTATATAAGGTGCCCACTCTGTACATATCCCATACTCCTTGATAAAGGACCCGTTGGTCCGAAACGCGTAGGAGGTCCCTGTCTGTGTCCCTCAAGGGGGTGAATTTGTCTCCTACTATGCTGCAATAAAGGAAAAGTTTTTTATTCCACACCTGACTCCCTGGCTGTGCGCCATTCGTTTTTTCTACTGGACATATCTGGATTCTGGATCCTTCTTGGCTTGCACGCCGGCAGAGAAACCCTGGAGATGACGTGAGTGGGGCTTATTGGTTTAGACTGCTATAGTTAAGTCTGACTGTTGTCATTGTGATACTTACAAGTCTTCATTTGCCTACCCACTCCCACTGGTATCTCCAGGGGCTATATTATTTATGTTATTGGATGTAGTTGCTGTGGGTTTGAGCACCCCAACTCTTTACCCTTCAGTTTTGAGAGGGCAGGAGCAAAGCATCTGGGTACCAGAAACCCCAGTACAGGATACTGGGGGATTGCCTTGTCCCAGGAGGCACAGGAGAGGGTAGAGTGGAATCCAGAAGTGATGCCACTCAGGGTGGGGACTGCCCTAGAGCCAGGGAGGAGAGGCAATGGTATAGTGGAGCAGCTACAGGTGGGCCCAGGGCCAGGGCAGTATGGTCCCTACAGGATAGTGACATAGCTCTTTCCCAGACTTAGTTGACAGGAAAGCGACGGTCTGTGCTTGCTAGCTGGTCTCTTGCTGGTACAGAGACATGCCAGTCTCTGTGCAGTATGCAGCCTGGTCTGCAGAGGTGCCCCTTCACGATGGGCTTGGTTCACCAGGCACTGGGTGGGGGGCAGAGGGTGGCAAAGGAGAATGCCCAGCAGCCACGTTGAAGCCCTGCCCAGCAGGATCTGGACTTCACCATCCAATGTGGCCAGGACAATGTACTGGACAATGCCGGAGGACCATTTTGCCAGGCCAACCCCTCAGGACTTATTAAGTGCTTCAAGGATGCCAGTGGTGTCCCAGTGCCAGGGTGGGCAGCTGGGTCACAGGGCACCCATTGAGCAGGGGAGGTGTCATGGGAGAGGGGGTTTGGCCCGGTATTAAAGGGGTTACACCCCATTTGGCCACCCCTTGCTCTCACTTGGGAAGGAAGGGGTTAACTGGACAGCGGTCCAGTAATGTGTTTTACCCTGCTTCAGAATCCAAATGTATATTCCCCTGTAAAAATGTGTTGTTCTCATCCCAGTGTTTGCACCAACACATACACTGGGGTTGATGAGGAGGAGCGGCAGTTTCCCATTGTAAGTCAATGGGGCCATTGACTTCAATGGGGATTCCTCGATGCCGACCTCCAGGAACAGGTTGGCAGCCATCCAAACCGCAGACCGCAAAAGCAGATACAATGTCTTTGAAAAGAGCTTCTATCACTAAGTTCAAGTTCACTGACAATTGGCGTGGGAACCTTAGGTTCTAGGGCACCTGGAAATAAAAATCTTTTTTCCCCTTGCTCCTAGGCCCCCCGACACACGACCCCCATTGGGTCCGGGAATGAGGGACCCCCGTAAAGTGTCACACTTAGAAAGAGGGTCGCGCCATTGACTCTAATGGCGGAGTGGAGGTCCCATTGAATCCAATGGCGGCGCTTGCCCATGCATTGCCTATGGTGGCGCCGGCCATTGATTCCAATGGGGAAAAGCCACGTGGCGTTAAAACGGCTAAGTCCAAAAGTGTCAAATGTGTATGTCCATATCTCTGGTTCTGTGAGGACCAGAGGGCTGGGATTTGGTTCGCATGAAGTCACCGTTCCAGCTTGACTGCATGGCCATTTCCAGCCCTCTCCGAACAACCGACGGAGTATGGGCAAATGTAAAGAATTTTGGTTTTTCCATAGACTTCAGTGGCGGAGTTACCCCATTGAAAGCCTATGGCGGCGGAACCCATTGACTTTAACGGCGGAGTTGCTACATTGAAAGCCTATGGCGGCGGAACCCATTGACTTTAACGGCGGAGTTGCTACATTGAAAGCCTATGGCGGCGGAGCCCGTTGATGTCAATGGGAAAAGAGTGAAAGGCAGAGATTTTATTCTTAGAGCGAAGAATTCTGCATTAAAGTAATAATAATAATCCACAGAGTCAGGGATCTGGTAAATGGTGGCCGAATAGCCCTGTGTTAGCCCATGATGCAGGTACTCAAGCAGAACTGCAGTACCCCTCCTGTTCTAACGCCTTGGCATCCCTGAGGCTTTCAGGTCCAGACTCCGAACAGACCCATACGCCCCAAGCTTGGTATCCATCTGGTCTCTCGGAATTCATGACTTGGAAATCCCACAGTTCATTTACAGGTTATCAGCATATATACCTATTAAACATAACTCATTAATAAAATATACTCTGTCCTGTCTTTTGTGTGGTAAAGATGTACAAGTCCCTATTCTGGTGTCCGGGATGGAGTGAATGTATATATTGCCTACACTCACTAGACTCATACTTGGCATACCTGTACTTTAGAAAAATAACCTTTCAACTTTTTACACACAAGAAATCACTCCGCTTTATCACATAGCTGGAGCACCCCCTGAACCCCTATACCAGATTCAGAGTACCCGATCATGTGTCTGGACACCTCTCCTTATTTTTGGGAACCCTCTGTATACTAGGGACCCCGTGTATGATTGCAGGTATACATTAACCCCTTCATGCCCATTTACCTTTTCTGGGTGATGCTGCAGCAGGAATCCTGGCAGTGAGTCGTAAGAACGTTTTTAGAGTCAGAGTTTGACCGGAGCAATGTGCTTGGCTGTATCCGCGAATCTCACTCGATTCCCGGATCCAACTTTTGGGGTATCCCAGAACTCTGGAACCCCAATAAATAGACACATTCTGTAGACTTTCTCCGGCAAACCCACTCTGAAACTTACAGCCTAGAAATCTCCCGGTCCTAGCACCCCAGGAATCAAAATACACAAATAAATCTTTAATGTGGCATAATTTGCACACAGTCACAGTAATACATATCTTGCAACTGGGTCCAAGAGCTGACACTCTAGTACCTCAACACACTGATCAGGGGTAACCAGTGGGCTTAACCTTTATTAGTGAGCCTGGTTAACCCCTTCACCGTCACATATATGTATATATAAAGATAATCTGAGCCCTGGGGGTGGGCAGAGAAAAAAAAGCCCCTGTTAGCATGCACTCGCCAACCACATAGGGAGTATGTTGTATAGTGATGGGCAGTGGTTGACAAATCACCAAAAAATCTACTCGCCACACAAAAAAATCTACTCGCCACCTAGTACCAAACGTGTGCTGCTTGGGCCAATATTTACTCGCCCGGGGGTTAAATCCACTCGCCCGGGGCGAGCAAATGTATAGGTTTGTCGAACACTGGTGATGGGGATAATACACATACATAAGTCTGTATAAATGTTTAGAGAAAAGTCCCTGACACTGTGATGTGATATGGATAACTTAAATAATTTAATAGGTCTTTTCAAATTAAAGATAAGGTTGTAATAACAAGCAATCTCTTACAAGAAGCACATTTATTGGTGCACACCTGGGCTATTTAAAACGTAACATTTAATATTCCTACAAATAATATGTCTACACGTGCAAATAAAGTTGTCATATATTTATTGTGTGTATTTGTGTTTATTAAAAACTTAATATACCAGAAGGGCGCTGTTATTAACTCTGCAATAATAAAACACAGCTGAACTTCAATTGTAGTTGTCATGTGATGTAAATTATATATAAAATTCACACGACAGACCAATGTGTCTGGCTGCACAGATGTAAATGATGGTATAATTTACTGGTTGTATTTTACCACAGAGATGGCTATACTATAGCCTTGGTATTAGCTTGATAATGCATAATCGGCACCTAATACCAATCGGGACCTCAACCTAATACCAAGGCTGCCAGGACTTTTTTTTGGCGCGCACAAGCTTACAAAGTGAGGCCCGCCTTTTCCTTTGGATCATGCATGGAGCAAGTAAGGTAAGTACTTCCCCATGCCTCCCTTGCCTCCCCAGTACCTCCCATGCCTCCATGCCCCCTTAGCGGTGATTGCCCCCCTTGCTCCGATTGCCCCCCCTTGCTCTGATTGTCCCCCTCTCTGTTTGCCCCTCCCTTGCTCCGATTGCCCCCTTGCTCTGTTTTACCCCCCTTGCTCCGATTGCCCCCCTTGCTCCGATTTCCCCCCTTGCTCCGATTGCCCCCATGCTCTGATTGCCCCCCCTTGATCAGATTGCCCCCCCCATTGCTCAGATTTCCCCCCCTTGATCAGATTGCCCCCCCCATTGCTCAGATTGCCCCCTTGCTCCAATTGCCCCCCTGCTCTGATTGCACCCACCCTTTCTCCGTTGGCCCCATGTGTCAGTGTTTGAGTGTCAGTGTGTGAGTGTCAGTGTGTGAGTGTGAATGAATTCAGAAATCAACCCACAGTCAGTCATAGTCACTCACCGAAGTGTCACCCACCCACTCAAGTGTCAGTAGGTCACTCACCCACCCCACCCCCTCACCCACACCCCCTGTCTCTCTCTCTGTCTCTGTGTCTGTCTCTGTGTCTGTCTCTCACTCATACTCTGTCTTAGCTTAACTGCCCTATAACTAAACCGAAATAACCTATACTGCTTTATTCCAGCTCTGACTCAAGCTTCACACGGGAGACATCAGAATCCAGCCTAACCCAGAAGACAGGTAGGGAACACCTCCCCTCAAGTATATAACATTGTGGGAATGAGGTACCTGGACATTGAAGGACTGCGGATCAGGTAAAATCCCAGGCGGGATTGCTGCTTTAAAAATTGTGAAGCGGAGGCATCCTAACACTGGTTAAGGGGTTCAGGAAATTAGTCATTCATATCTGGCTTTTCGATTAGTGAGGTCATCCGACATTTTCACATACTGTACACACACACGTAACTATGTAACAAGGACTAATTGTAGTAAAGTACTGTATACATGTAATACAATAAATAAACTGTTACAGTATGTAAGAAACAAATCTTGTTATTAGTTCTTACTAGGAATTTATTCAATTTCTTTTTTAAAGGGCGAGGCTGGGGGCGGGGCTAGATGGAGATTTTTTGGTTTGGCGACTAGATTTTTGGTTGGTTTGTCAAGCACTGCTTATTTGTACTGTAATTTTTGTATCTGTATTACCTTGTACTGTTGTGTGTTGTGTCCCTGTGGGTATTATGTCACTGACTGAGTTTCCCCCACCAGCCCTAACTGGACCTACTGGGCCTACTGGCTGCAGGACCCCCCATGTGCCATACCACGGGACCCTCCATAACCAACACCCCCCCACCAGTCCATAACCGAGCAGGCAACCAAACCGCCCCCCACCCCCATGTCCTACCTTCCCAGAATTCTACCCTGTCCACTGCGGGCCGTCTGAAGCAGGTTCCTCCTCTGCTGCCGCCAGGTGCAGCAGGCTGCAGGCCCCCCACGTGCCTAATGAAGTAGATCATTCAACTCTCTGCTCCCTCTGAGCCCTGCTACCGGCAAACACGGGTACAGGCTGTGTGCCCCATGATTTCTGTTGGCAGCCGTGGGCACAATGACAAGTGATGGGAGGTGCCCATATAGTAACCAAAGCCTAATTAGTTATTAAATTACAGGATACTAATGACCTAATAACCCCTCATTTCTGGGGCCACGGGGGACAGACAGTCAGGTAGGTGAGTGTAGCTACTACACCCTAAAGTAAAATTAAACTGTTTGGAGTAGTGTGGGGTGACTGTACTCAACTACTGCTATGCCCTACGATACCTGGTATAAATTGTGCCTAATATTAGTGGAGAGTGAAGGTCAACAGCACTCTCCCTACAGCCACCGTGTATGAGTAGTGCAATAGGTTAATGACCGTTGTTAATATGTAGTTCCACTATGTGGGTCCTCATGTAAGAGGATCCACTCAATTACCACAGGAATGAATTATGGTACACCAACCAGCCCAAGCACTATTAGTAAACCGCACTGATACTTAGCTAAGGCTAGGGGTACGTGAGCGCAGTGACATCACTGGAGTCAGCGCTCTCAGTCCACACCGGGACACTTCTTCAACCAGCCTTAGCTAAGTTACCGTTACTGTTACCGTCTTTTTGTGCATGTGTTAGTTTTGTTTTTAGAGTATTCAAGCATGAAAAGTAGAACATTCGCATAACAGAGCACTCAATACGCTGCACAATTAGACTGTGGTATCAGCTACTCTATTTTTACAATATTATATAATACTAATTATTCACTAATGGCATATAATGTTCTGCTTCTGTTTATAGCACACATTCTTTTTGCATACAGTATACTTGCTGTGTGTAATATGCAGGACATACAGTACATATCTATAAATATATACTGCTCATGTGTTTCACAAGGGATTTGTGTTTTTATTCCATTTAATTAATTGCTCCTTTGTTTTTGTGGCCTCTTACACAAAGAGATACTTTCACATGCACTTTTAATAGGCAATTAGTGAATGCAGTAAGAACTGTCACAATATGTAATCCCTTAATGTTATTAAATAACCCAATGATCTATTCTTTAAACCAAGGGTTATAAAAAGAAAACACATACATATTTAAGATTATATAGTATAGTAAAATAGTTCTCCTTTCAGGAATATGAGTGTCACAGGAGACCAGGTACTTTTTACACCATTTATATATTACCGGTATCATTCATTAGGCAAAGCAAGATAGTAAAAACAAATTGCATTTATTTTGGTAAACCCACCTACAACAAGAAGAGATACACAAGAAACAGTTAAGAATACACTTACTGGGGGTCTGTGGTAAAAATCTAGGCTTTCCTTGGTGCAGGGCGCCCGCTTGCATGAGCTTACCCTGACCAGGATATATCCCCGATTCTCCTGATCCTCTTTTTGGCTTCAATTCCTAGCCGTGACTGCTCCGTTTGATTCTGAGAACCTGGGCGCAAAAGACGGGACTTAGTCTCTGCGAGGCAAACTTTTCAGGGTTCCAAACAAAGCCGGTCGCTCTGTTATTTCGAACAGAGCAACTTTGAAAAGACCGCCTTAGCTTTATCGACACCTCATTGGTTGGCTTGGATGGACTTGCTCCCTCTCTTGGTCAGCAGCTTACATGCACTCCTCTGGGCTATCCCCAGAACGGAGGGGGAAGGAGCATCCAGTCGGAGCATGATAATTCCTCCCCATCAGCCAATAGAAAGAGGGGCTCCTTCCTGACTGACATTAGAGGAGTAGACGTGCCCAGTAGGATCTAAAAGCCGGGTGCGCATCAAATATGATTTTAGCCAAAGGGAGAGCAGGATCTATGGCTGCATCCTCCCTGGCTAACTCATTGCCACCTGCAGGGCCGGCTCCACCAAGTCTGGAAACTACAAAAGGTGTCCCCACGGGGTGCCCTTTGTAGTCCGGACCTGGCTATTCGTCCTTTCCTCGTCCACCAAACATTTTCACACCTCTGGCATCCTCTCCCCTTTGAACTACGGACTCTATGCAGACTTACTGGCACGATTCCCGGGCAAGCTGCATAGAGCCTTATAAGAAATGGATCAAATTTCATAAAACATACTTTAATACACGGGAGACTCATGACTGTACGGGACTTGGGATATCGGGGCTCAAAGCTCAGGCGTCTGGGGGACATTGGACAGCCCCAGTGTAATTCTACTCACGTAATTGCACATAGTGCCTTCACACTGGGTAGAATGAAGGTACTACCGGTAGCTCCGGATCCCGAACTCCTGCAAACAAAATAATTGCATTCTTACCCAAATATCCCACCTAAAACTTACACACAGCAAGTTTCATGAGTCTGGGGTAAAGGGAACATGGAAAGTGGAAAAGCAGGGACACTTTAACTTTTCATGCCAAAATACTTGGCCCCTGGATTTTAGTGCTAGACAGCTGCCAGGGACCCAAGGGCAACCAGAGGTCTTAACCTTTAGTATGACGCCTGGTTACCCTTGCCCATTACACCTCCCCCTTAAGACGAAGGCTCTGGGGTGACCACCTCATCCTGTGGTTCCCCAAGCCTGGAAGCTCTGGAGGTACGTCGGTCACTGGGGATGTCCTGTCGGGAGAGTCCATCAGCATTGCAATGTTCACTCCCCTTATGCTGAATTGTGAAGTCAAACTCTTGCAAAGGGAAGGGGATTTTGGTAGGAAGGTGTAGGAGTAGTCTCCAGGCAAAGGTAGGTTAGGTGTCCAGGGATTGGTTATAGAGAGTTAGATATTACTGTATGTGTTTCTGGGTGGGAGGTTACTTAATTCTGTGAAGTTTTGATGTTTAATAAAATGGGCTATGGCCTTACCCCACCTTATCTTTACGTGTCCTGTGTGTTATGTATTAATTAATAAAGACTTTAGCAATAAAATTGTTGTTAGGCAAAAAGAAGGAAAAACTACAAGACAGGTTCAACAGTGGCTTCTCCAGTGCTGTGTGAAGGTGCTATCCGTTACCATGCCAATGGTGGAATAAGAGAAAGAAATGTCACTCGTCCAATTTATAATAACATTAATTATATAGCGCTTTTCTCCCACTGGGACTCAAAGCACATTCCAGCAACAAAAAGGAAAAAAGCAGAAAACATTTAATGTTATATAAGAGACCAAACACAAGGAAATATACAATACAGGGTGGGAGGGTACTGTAGCTATTAAATGCCAGACAGGTTGTGGTTCATTAATTAAATGCCTGGGTTAATACAGTAGGTAGGCCTTGAGCCTGATAAAGATTTCCAGAGAGCGGCCCTCTCAAACTGCTAGCAGGCCTTGATCTGCAGATCGAGGTCAGCGAATGGGACTGCAGGGAACTAGAAGTTCTTTCAGATAACGGGGATTCTGGTCATGTAGATCTTTGAATGTCAACATGCCACTCTTTAAATTAATTCACCAATTCGCAAAGAGTAAGTACCGTATTACTGTCTGTACCTTCTTTAATCCTAATAGAGGTATATTAGTATTTTATCTGGTAGTGTTAGGACCTGTGAACTGGGTCTGCCTTGTCGTGGCTCACAGGCTTACAATGCTTTGGCCAAAGGGTTAAACTAAATGACTTTTTTTCAAGAGAATATATTATTTACAGTATTTTACTGTGTATTTTTGTCATATTGGATGTAGCACTGGGCTTCTCTGTTGCTTGTTGTATACATTTGCCACGCTCAATAGCTCTCCTTTTTAGCACTTATATACATACTAGCTGATATACCCGGCACTGCCCGGGATTTAATGTTATGGCTCCCCCTCTCTCCCTTCCACTGTCTCCCCCCTCTCTTTCTCTCCCCCGTTCACAGCAATACGCCCCCCCCCTTCAAAGCTCCGTTACCCCCCCTGTTCACAGCTCTGCCCCCCCCATTCACATCTTGGATTCCCCCCCCCCCCCGTTGCCAGCTGTGATTCCCCCTGTGTATTTGTCAGCTGACCTGACTGAGTGGGTGACTTTGACTGAGTGGGTGACTTTGACTGAGTGGGTGGGTGAGTGAGTGGGTGGGTGACTGAGTGAGTGGGTGGGTGACTGACTGGGTGACTGACTGGGTGGGTGGGATACTTACCTTGACCAGGTGGGTGGTGGTTCCTGGCGGCAGATGGTTCCCCTCCTGGCCCTGATATCTCCGTGGCATCTGCCAGGGGCAGGAGGTGAGGTCGGGAAGTTGGCGGGGGGGGCAGAGTGGCAGGCTGGGGCAGGAGGGCTGCGCCACGCTTCCCCTCTGTTCCTCATTGGGAGTGAGGGGGGAGGAGCGTGGAGTTGGCGGCTTGTTTAGGAGGGCCGCGCCGTGCTTCCCCTCCGTTCCTCGTTGGGAGCGAGGGGGAAGGAGCCTGAAGTTGGCGGCTGGGGCAGGAGGGCCGCGCCGCGCTTCCCCTCTGTCCGGGAGCCGGTTGGGAGCAAGAGGGGAGGAGCCTGAAGTTGGCAGCTGGGGCAGGAGGGCCGCGCTTCCCCTCCGTCCGGGAGCCGGTTGGGAGCGAGGGGGGAGGAGCCTGAAGTTGGCAGCTGGGACAGGAGGGCCGCGCCGCGCTTCCCCTCTGTCCGGGAGCCAGTGCAGGGTGGCTCACGTGAGGGTGAGTGTGATGGTGGGGTGATGGGGGGGGGAGCCGGCGGGGAGGTGAGCTGGTGAAGAGGACAGAGAGAGAGAGTGTTTGTGTGTGTGTGTGTGTGTGTGTGTGTCAGTCAGTTGGGTTAGGCCGAGGGGGAAGAAAGTGGCAGTTGGGTGACGTCATAGAGCCACCAATCTGTTTGGCCAGAGGCTGAGGACCAATCAGATTCACCGCATCTAGCACCAACCATACAAATTTCAAATTTATATATTAAGATATATTTTGTGGGCGCTCAGGGGTTCCCAAAAATGAGCTTTCTGGGGTTCTGTGTGTTGTTTGTTTACTGTCTGTACCAACTGAAATTTTTTAACATATGAGCTTTTTTTTTATAGGCTGTGTTCCTTTGTACATTTTCCTATGCATTTTAGCTTACAGTATCTTTGTGTTTTTACTGTATCTGCAGGTTTGTGAAGAATCTAGTGGATGAACTAAATTGGGAGAATGATTGTCCCAGAGAGATTAGAGCAATTCTCCAAAGTGAGTATATTTTAACAATCTCAGAGGAATGAGAAGCAATGAGAAGAGAGCTGGGATGGAGTTTTGGCCCCACCAGGTATACAGAAAGTACAGTATGTCAATTTGACTCTCTCTTTTTCTTGTTTCACGTTAGTCTTCATATCATAGAATGCAGTTAATGTTGATTAAAGGAAGAAAGTTTTTTTATACGCCATGGGCATCAATTCGATTAGTCTAGTCATTTGGTGATATTTAACAGTTATCTAATTATTGACAGTTATCAAACTATTTACAAAAAGTTTACAGACTTCGGTGCTATACAAATGTAGGCTTGTAACAGTCAATATGCAGGTTTCTCACTCGAAAAGTGCTAGCAAGTTGGGGGACGGTATTGCTTTCAAATGCATACAGTTGCACATTAAAGAAGTGCTTGTCGATCACAATAATCTAATTAGGTGGAGAAATATAGCTCTTTTGTGAATAACAAACAGAAGCAAAGCAACTGTTAGCAGAGGGGCTGGTTAAACAATGAGCTGGGGTGGGAGGGGTGCAACTTCATCTCTGAATTTGTCGATACAGGTCAGTAATGCTTAGTAACACTTGTCAAAAACAAGTTCTGTGCACAAGACAAGATCTGTTTGGGGAGGGTTTGTTGTTCCCCCTTAAAGAGATGAATTGTTATTAGTTAAGATGCACATCAATATTGTGAGAATAATAATGTACTATGTGAATAACATTGTATGCTACTTGAAATTCCTCTAAATATTTTATAGAATGTTTTCTATTTTTTTTTTCACAGTTCATCCCATGTTGAGGGATGTGAATAAACAGAAGAGAGTTGATCAGGCTGGTGCTTGGTTGGCGAGAAGCTTGAAGATGTCATCTTCACGGATTAAAGATCAGTGGCCCTAGAGAGGTACTCTCGAAAGTCTTTAAGGAGCAGAAGCCACCTTTCTATAAATCCGAGACCAAAGCACCCCATTAGGGTGCATGTTAATTCCAGGACAATGACACCAAGCACATACAGTAGCATTCGGATCATTCATGCAGGAGAAAGGAATTAATTGGACACAACCGGAGTGCATTTAATAATTATTATCTAATGGTCCACTTACAGTATATTGTATTTTTCACAATTTAAAAAATACTTCAGTACTTTATGGTGATAGGAGAGCGTTGACTGACTAAGCACATAAGGAATACTATATATATTCACTGAATACACAGTTGTGTTACTATATTACGCTTGAGCGCTGCCTTTTGATTGCCTGACTTCAGAACAGTATCGTATCCATATATTCCCTATATGGAGTATGCACCTACATTTTGCATGTGCCTACAGGAGTGCCAACTGCTGCATTCGACTGTATATATATTATATATTCTCTGCTATTCTTTCGTTTTGTATTGATTGCTTTAGCTGAATATTAGTAATTTCTAGTTGCAGCTTACATGCTAGTATTCTAACATTTCCAGAGGACCCCTTGAGTCTGTAGCAATATGTTTGGAATGTAAAACAAAGCTGATAAGGATAGAACAGTGCTGAGAAGCTGGTAACTCAAGGTCAAGGTGGGTAATATATCAGACTCATAGGAAACACAGCTAAAACAGCCAATTAGTGTCTCAACAAAAAGTAAGAATAAACTCTAGTGAACTATTACAATTATAATATTGATTAGGCAATGTTGCCCAAATGCAGGACTAATACAGTGGGAATCATATAGTAAGTAATAGTGTATAAGTTTGATTGCTGTCAAATATTTCTTTGTAAATGTTTTTTCCATCCTGCGGTTTCCCTGCTTCTGAGAGGCAGAATAAATTCTATACTGAGACAACACCAACCTGGATTATATAACACAACAGATGTTCCCAGCACTCAAAATAAATAACTATGAGACGTACAGTAGGTATATACCAAATAAGATCATTTGTATTCCAAAACAATATGCTGCAACGCAACTGTAACAGGGAAGCAACCCTGTCTCAATGAGGCTGCAATAGAAACCCTCAGTAGTCTGAGAAACCAGCAGGGAGCTGGTTAATTACAACTAAACAATTAACCAGTCTCCACCTGGTAATCAGATAGGTTTAAAAACTCCTGCTGAAACTGCACCCATGGAGCCTTGAGTACACAAGAGGTCTGTGTGTTGACAGCAAGACACAAGGGGATCTATGCCTGGACACAGGGAACACAGGACACTGCCCGAGGCTGGACCGTCAAGCAGGCAACTATCCAGACCCCAGAGACTGACATGAAAGGCCTCCTGTATTGAGGTACATTGTGAGACTTTGGGGTGATAGGCTGGTAAGGGGATTTTCCTCCCAGTCTTGTAGAGAGGGACTGGAAAGTGAGTTAGCCCTTACACAGGGATAGGTGTTCGTTTATTTTGTTTATTTTTGTATGTTTTGCCTTGTTAAAGGGACAGGCTCAATAAAGCCATGTTTTAATTCCCCCAAATCTGTCTCCTTGTGTGTGTACATCTGCCCCTGCCTCTTACAACAACCATATCCAATAAACAAACCAGGAATAAAACTAAGTACAGACTCAGCCTGAGGGGAAGAGGGAGAGGAAGGGAACGTGATATCACAGACAAGGTGAGGAGGGGGGAGGAAACCCACAAGGGGAAGGAAAAAATGGAAGCAAGATGAGGGTGGCAACGTTTCAGGGTGAAAAAAAACCTTCTACTGGCCCATTCCCTGGTACTGTACTTCCCTGCACCCTCACAGCACAATCCTCCCTCTAATGGACTGAAAACAAAACACCAAAAAAGTGACAGATCAGTGCAAACAATTTTTCACAGTATTGATTCAGTCAATTTGAACACTAAGCTCTGACCTGTATGTCACACTGTAAACACCACCTAACACAACCCAATGTACAGGTAAATCAGAAAACAGATAATCACTGTAGAGCAGAGAACAATTATGAAAACAGATTAACACTGTATGGCTGATAGGAGCATGCTTCCTGACTTGGTAAAACTACCTTTATGTTAGTAAGCAGTAAATCTCAACAGCTGACAAATGGCAGATCACAAATAGTACTGCTGGTAAAACACAGATTGTAAAATGAAGTGACCAATGATACGTGACCCGGTCTGCACTGCAGGTTGCAAGGGGGTGGCGCGGGTCTGGGCCGTCAGCTGGCGAGCGTAAGGGCTGGGACCCGCTGCGCCCGGCGGTACGGGCGGCTGCACGGGCTTTCCCCACCAGCAGGGGAATCCTCCCGAGCCGGTCCCGGTCCCCCCTGGCTGCACAGCTCACTACACGCTGTGACGCGTCAGCCGCTACGGGATACAAGAGAATTGTGACCCCTTGCCTTGACGCGTTACGTGGTGTGGCTGTGAGCCAATGAGGAGGGGAGGCTTCAGGAGGAGGAGAGGCTTCGGGTAGCGGGGAGGAGTGTGGAGGGAAAGCAGCGTGAGTGCCTGTCTGTGTGTGTGTATGTGTGTGTCTGAGTGCCTATCTGTGTTTATGTATGTGTGTGCCTGAGTGCGTGAGTGCCTGCCTCTGTCTGTCTGTGTGTCTGTGTGTGTATGTGTGTGCCTGAGTGCCTGCCTCTGTCTGTGTGTGTGTATGTGTACTGTATGAGTGCCTGCCTGCCTGCGTGCGTGCGTGTGTGTATGTGTGTGTGTGTGTGTGTTGCTTGTGATCAGCAGCTCCAGCCCGAGCCGGTGGAGGGAGGGAGGGGGGGGGAGAGTAGCGGGTACCCTAAAAGGATGACCCTTGTAGGTATCTCTGCCTTCTCCCTCTGCTTTTTAGAAGTGATGTTAGGTATCCCCAATCAGTGAACCTCTCCTGCATGTAATCTAATTTTGCAGGGTTGTTCGTGCGGTACTAATAATCCACCTAGCCTTTAGGAACTGGCTATAGGGTAAGCCTCTGGTGGTGCCCGGTGGGTGAAAACTGTTGAAGTGGAGTAAATTATTCCTGTCTGTCATTTTGATATACAGATTAGATTCCAATCTACAGGCCCTAATGGAGATAGTAGTGTCTAGAAAGTTGATGGAGGTTTTGTCAAACACATGAGTGAATCCAATGGTCTCCCTGGAATTATTGAGGTTCCTAATGAAGTCAAGTAAAGTGTTTGCAGTACAGACCCAGACTATGAAGATGTCATCGATATATATCGCACCCACATATGCCCAGGCTCCTTGAACGGCGGATGCTCAAAAACAAAATCAATCTCGAATTTATTCATATAAGAGGTTGGAGTATGTTGGTTTGACATGGTTGTGCCCTGTTTTTGTACATAGAGTGTATCTTCAAAAAGAAAGGCATTTTCTTTCAATATGATGGTTATCAAATCTAGTACCAGCCTACTCTCATTTGATGTGATGGAGCCCTCGGCATTGTGTGCCAATCGAACTGCCTCTATGCCATCATCATGTGGAATAGATTTATATAGACTAGTGACATCTTCTTTCTGACCAATCCTAAAAGTCTCTATTTTCCATAGGAAATCAGTGGTATCCTGAATGTAAGAGAATGCATTAGTGGTTGTAACAGCTTATTGATAAACACTGCCAGCGGTTGAAAGATAGTGAGTGCCTGGCACAACGTGGCACCCGGGGGGTTTATGGAGGTTTTTATGAATTTTGGGTAAAGTGTAAAATACTCGAGTGATTGTGTCTCTCTTAATGAGGAATTCTCTTTGTTTTTGTGATATTATACCACCCTCATATGTAGCTGTAATCGCCTGCAGGATTTTTTTGTGCAACCTCCAAGGTGGGGTTGTCTGGGGCTATTCTGTAATTAGATTTCTCTGACAGTTAGTGGATGATTTCATCCCCGTAGCCTGACCTGTTCATGATGACAATGGCTCCCCCTTTGTCAGTCTGCTTAATTATTATGTCGGTGTTGTTCTCCACTTTTCCGAGGGTGTGTAAGGACACCGCGTCTCCTAACCCCCACGGCGCCTACTCCTCAGCTCCGGCACTCACCCCCTACGCCGCCGGGACATGCAGCATCCGGCCCCACGTCTCCTCCTCCCTTCCTCTATCTCCTCTTGGACATGCGCGCCGCCGGGGCAGACCCCCGCGCGCAGACGTCTTCTGCCTACCTTAGCGGTGCGATTGCAAGCATGTCCACCTCCACTGCCACCAATGTTCTTGTTTCTTCCACACCTGCCCTGCATCCAGCCTCAGCCTATCAGCACTCTACCTACATCTGACCTCACTGCTGGTAGTTCCCATTGGCTCCTCTCAGTATATAGTGATACCAGCCAAGAGCTGATTGCTGAGCATAATCAGTCCCTGGTTGTGCTTGCTACTGTACAAGCTACTACACAGTCTGCTCTTGTCGTTCTGTTACAGACCCTTGCTTTGTATCCGGACTCCCGACCTCTAGCACCCTTGAACCCCGGCTCGCTCTACGGACTACTACCTTCTCCTCTCTTCGACCCTGGCTTTGGACTTCAACTACTTTTGATCTCTCCGACCCTGACTCCGGCAAGTACCTCTATTATTCTACACTCTCCTGCCCCGACCCAGGCTATCCACAACTACTCTTCTTACCGGACCCGCCCACGCAGCTGTAGGGCGGTGGTTTACCTGTATCCCCACCTCGGCCTCGCGGTCCAGTCCGGTTTGTGGTGAGCACTCCTATACTCTCGTGACATTATGCTCAGCCCAACAGACCTGGACTCCGCCGAAGTGGGTCGACGCTTACACGAACACAATGGCTTGTTCAAAGAAGTAGAGACTTGTATATAACAAAATAACCAGCGAATGGAACTGCTCCAAAACTCCCTAGGCACCATCTCTGAACAACTCAAATCTCTTCTGTCCTCTCCTGATACCGCTGCCGCTCCTCCTGCTCATGTCTTCTCCCCGCCGGTACTTCAAACAGCACCTTCTGAACCTCACCTACCCACTCCTAATCACTATGCGGGGGATCCTTCAGCCTGTCGTGGCTTCCTGGGGCAGTGTTCCATTCAATTTGAACTTCTACCCTCTCATTTCCCTTCTCCCCGTTCCAAGGTTGCGTACATTATCTTGCTGTTAACCGACGATGCCTAGGCCTGGGCTACACCCATATGGGAGCAACGCCCGGACCTGACATTCAACCTGGACCGATTTTGTGCTGAATTCCGGAGAGTGTTCGATACAACAGGAAGGAGGGTAACAGCCGCATCTTCTCTCCTCAACATAGTGCAGGGAAATCGCTCTGTGGCTCGCTACGCACTTGAATTCCGCACTATTGCGGCAGAAATAAGGTGGAACGACGAAGCGCTCGCCACAGTGTTCTGGCAGGGATTAAACGACTCCCTTCAAGACGAACTGGCCACCCTGGAACGACACACAGCATTGGAGGAACTCATCGTGCTCTGTATCCGTATGGATCAGCAGCTCCAGGAGCGAAGAGCAGAGAAAGGGAAGCGCCAAAGAGGTATCCAACCCATTTCCTTCCCACATACAGCTCCAGGGGAGCCCGCCGCCGTATCCACTGAAGAACTCAAGCCGCCGTGTGGGACTCGCCTGTCGTTGACAGACTACGCCAGCATCGGGCGGGGCTCTGCCTCTACTGCGCAAATAGTGGGCACCTGATGAGTACCTGTCCTTCCAAGTCGGGAAACGTCAGCCCCCAGTGAGTACTGGGAGAACTACACTGGGTATGGTAACCTCTCCCTCCTCTCCCAATCTACTGTCCAGTTGTATGTTTTTCAATGATTGTAACTTTTGTTTGCATTGATTCAGTATATATTTATCTTATCCTTCTTCTATTTAATTATATTATGTATTGTCAATTATTAGACATCTAGTATATAGCTGGAAATTTTAATTAAGTAAAGTTAACACAGATGACCTAATTCATGTCATGTTTGGACTTATTTTATTCTCATGCTGTGATTGGACAGAAATACTCTCAAATAGCAACCTAATGAGAGTACACGTCATCCCCTGATGAAATCCGTTATCGGAAGAAACGCGTAAGGTCACGTGGTTTTACTGAGCTACGGTGGTGGACTAGCTCATACGCAAATTGCCAGGAAGGGGAAGACATTCCCTGAGTCGCACGCAATACGCAATACTAACAGAATCTGCCAGGAATCACAGGCTGTTCATTTGAGTTGCCAGAGTGACGATCTACCGTGATACACCGGCAGCAGTGAGGTCTGACGTAACGGAGCAAGCGGTCGGCGAGCAGGCTACATGTTGGCGCATGGGCTTCCCATACAATGCTTTATTTGCATTGACAAATTGTGAGTGTGCATTTGTCTTGTTATTTATATTAAAACTTTGTATTTGGATTTTACACATGGATCGGGCGCTTTTCCTCTTTTTTTTCCAATATATACAGTGTATATATATATATGTGCCGTACATCAAGGGCTCTGAGTACACGTTTTTTGGAGCACCGAAGAAATGTTATCCATGGGTGCCAAACACATAGCAAAAAACATTATTTGAAAAGTACTTCAGTGACCCAAACACAGATATCAAAAATGACATATAGAGGAGAGAGACCCATATAAATGAAAGCAGTATAATGACTGCAAGTTGGTAATAGTACATGAAGATTCTCAGCTCCTGTATGACTGTGATGACTGGAAAGTCCTGGATTACACGTAGCCACGATCACAAAAAGTTACATCAGGGGGTATTCACAGCAAACAAAATGTCCAAATAGAGTGCCAGCAGCATAAAAGTCCCATCAACGCGTTTCACCTGCTAAGGCTTCTTCTAGGGTCACTGAAGTACTTTTCAAATAATGTTTTTTGCTGTCATGTACTATATTTATAGCTTCATGCTTATAGGTTTTCCTATTATAGTGCCCCGTACACTAGCATAGTATGCCTGTTATATTCTACCATTTTTTGTTTATTTATTGTCTTTAGAGGTTTATTATTTATTTTCCTTTATTGGTTTCTTTTTTTGTTCATTATCTCCTCTATACGACCGGCCGGTTGTGGACCACTATGGGTACTTTGTGCCCATAGTGGTTACATGTTCTGAGGTTTTGATTATATTATGGTTTGTTTTTTTATGGTAGTCTAAGGGTTTTTTCTTTTTGGGGTTGTCCTATTTAAATTTATTTTGTTCAGTCAGGCAGGGTTTCAGCTAGCTGTTTTTTTTTTTTTTTCATCTTATTTTGATTTAGTAAATGACTATTATTATTTTGCATAATTTGTCTGAGTGCTTTTTAGAGGTTTCCTTTTCTGTGTTTCTATAAGTATATATATTTGTTATGTTCTCACATTAGTCTTGGTATGGACTTGTGCATGTAACCAGGTTTTGGTAGCACCGATCTATAGAACATTGTTCTGTTTTTATCCATGGTGCAGGGCATCATCAGGGCTGGTCAAGGGATCGTCACTCATTGGTTCCGGCTCAGCTTCCCTGATATAGTTTAAGGGTTTCGCACTGTCAGCACCAGACAGACACTTCTTTGGGGTACAAGACTTCTGCCTTGGGCCCTCTGGATATTCGGTCATCCGCTGGATGAATTCTCCATTTTCTCTAGGCTGCAGGGTATCTCGGCCCCTCTTTTCCTCCGCGGGATCTGCGGACGTGTCTGATCCTTCCATGGTAATTGGAGAACCTCTTTTCTTTTTCTTTTACTGCCTTTTTTCTTTGGACGACTCCGTTCCATCAGGGTTACTGGGGTCTCCTTCTAGGTTTGAAACATCAGCAGTTTCACAGCATCCACCATGTTTTTCTTGCAATTGCATTAGCTGGCAGGAATTTTCGGGACCAACAGTTCCAGCTGTCTTTCTGGAGACCAGACAGGTAAGCCAGACTGAGTCGCGACCAGAGACTGACTTGCTGTTCCCTTTACCTGTTCCTGTTTCCCCTGACTTAGAGACTATGGGCACGTGACCAGTGTTAGGGACAGAGTTTAGGGATGCGGTGAAAGTTGACCTCAGCTTAGAAGTTATGAGACTTCGGGCATCCGGGCCTCAGGCAAGTGAAGGGTCTGACCACTTTCTGTGGCACCGTGGGCTTCTGCATAGGGAGCAAGGATCTACCGGGTTAGATAGAGTCTGGACTGGTATAAGACAGCTAGTGGTACCCAGGGAGTACAGGCAGTAATTATTGCAGGTAACCCACTCCATCCACAAGCGGGGCATCAGGGGGTCACTCGCAAGAGAGCCCGGCTGTTGCAGCGTTTCTACTGGCCGAGGGCATCTGGGGCAGTGGCAGATTTCTGCCGCTCCTGTTATGCCTGCCAGCGAGTAGGTAACACGGGTGATCGTGTGAAGGCACCACTGAACCCATTACTGGTAATAGCAGAACCATTCCAGAGGGTAGCTATGGATTTAGTGGGACCCCTCATGGTCTCTAGCTGGTCGGGGAAGCGCTACATCCTCACGGTGGTGGACTTTGCCACCCGGTACCCCGAGGCTGTAGCGCTTGCAACTATAGATGCTAAGGCAGTGGCAAAGGCATTGTTACGGATTTTTACTAGGGTAGGTTTCCTAACCGATCATGGGTCACAATTCATAAGTGAATTGTTACAGTGTCTCTGGGATGCGTGCGGGGTGAAGCAACAGCGCTCAACGACCCCTTATCATGCCCAAACTAATGGACTATCTGAAAGGTTCAATGGTACCCTGAAGCAGATGCTTAGTACATTTATAGAGACAGAGGGGAAAGACTGGGATTCACCTGCAGCACTTGCTGTTTGCGTACCGAGAGGTACCACAAGAATCTACCGGCTTTTCTCCCTTCGAGCTGCTATATGGGCGCAGGGTATGGGGACCTCTCAACCTATTCCGTGAGGGGTGGGAAGGGGAGACTACCAATACTGATGCTTCTGTGCTTCAGTACGTGGAAAATCTCAGAGATCGGTTTAGAGATGTTCATGGGGTTGGCGCAGGACAACCTTATGGTTGCTAAAACCAGGCAGAAGACTTGGTATGATCAGAATGCCCGTAGTAGATCATTCATCCCAGGACAGCAAGTACTTGTTCTAAAGCCCACTCGGGAGAACAAATTAATGGCTGCCTGGTCTGGACCGTACACGGTTCTCAGAAAGATGAATGAGTGCAACTATGTTGTACAGTTAGATTGAGAGACTGGTAGAACTAGGACATATCATATTAACATGCTCAAGGAGTACTTTGCACTGAGTGAGGCATCTGTGCTGGCTATCTGTAGCCCACCGTTGGGGGACCCAGCACGCAATGCTCTGCAGACCTCCTAGGGGAGACAAGGTAGGGGGGTACAGTGGAGCAGGTAGAGATAGGGTTCCAGTTGAGTAGGCAGCAGAGTGCAGAGGCTAAGAATATGTTAGAGCAGTATAGCGTTCTGTTCTCTGACAAGCCGGGCAGAACGCATATTACAGATCATCCTGTGCGTCCCCTGCATAAGCATGCCTACCAGGTATCTGCAGAGGTGAAGGGCAGTATAGAGAGGGAGGTAGAAGAGATGCTGGCCATAGGGGTAATTGTACCGTCTCAAAGTCCTTGGGCTTGTCCGGTAGTCCTCGTGCCTAAGAAGGATGGGACCACCCACTTCTGTGTGGACTACAGGCAGCTCAATGCAGGGACGGTTTCAGATGCTTATCCCATGCCCGCATGGATTAGTTACTAAATGAACTCGCGGGGCAAAGTATCTGACGACCATGGATCTAAGTAAAGGGTACTGGCAAATCCCCCTGATCCAGGAGGCTAGGAAAAAGTCAGCTTTCATCACTCCGAGTTGCCTCTATGAGTTCTTAGTGATGCCATTCGGGATGAAGAATGCACCGGCTGCCTTCCAACACCTGGTCAATAGGCTGTTAGAAGGGATGCAGAGTTATGCAAGGGCATACCTGGATGATATTGCTGTCTTAAGTAATTCATGGGAATCACATCTAGTGCATGTAGCAGCGGTGCAAGCCAGAATTAGGGAAGCACGGCTTACCTTGAAACCCACTAAGTGTTTGGTAGGAATGGTGGAGCTGTTGTACCTAGGGCACAGGGTGGGTGGAGGGCATCTGAAGCCTGAACCAGCTAAGGTTGAGGCAATAGTGCAGTGGCCGTCCCCAAGGCTAAGAAGCAAGTTATGGCTTTCCTAGGCACCACTGGAAAAGTTTGTTCCCCAGTACTGTGCTGTGGCTAAACCCTTGACTGACTTGACACAGAAGCAACTCTCAGTTCTGGTTGTCTGGTCTCCAGCCTGTGAAATTGCATTTCAGGCATTGAAGACCGCATTGGCCAGTGCCCCTATTCTAGCTGCACCAGACTACTCTAAAAGGTTTTTGGTGCAGACCGATGCCTCTGACTTTATTTATTTATTTATAAAATATTTTACCAGGAAGTAATACATTGAGAGTTACCTCTCGTTTTCAAGTATGTCCTGGGCACAGAGTTAAGACAAATAATACATGGTTACACATACAGTTACATAAATGAACAGGTTATACATTATATACAAGACATTGCATGCACAGTTAAAGAAAATATATATTATGGGCGTATGAGACAGTTACAGACCAGATTAAAATGTGAGACAGCCTTAGATTTGAAAGAACTTAAACTGGCGGTAGATGTGAGAGTCTCAGGTAGGTTGACCCCAGTTTTGGGGTGCACGGTAAGAGGAGGAACGGTCAGATACTTTGTTGAGCCTTGGGACCATGAACAGTCTTTTGGAGTCAGATCTCAGGTGATAGGTACTGCATGTGGTAGGGGTGAGGAGCTTGTTCAGATAGCTGGGTAGCTTGCCTATAAAGAATTTAAAGGCAAGACAGGAAAGGTGAACTTTGCGCCTAGACTCGAGTGATGACCAATCTAGTTCTTTGAGCATTTCGCAGTAATGTGTGTTGTAGCTGCATTGGAGAACAAAACGACAAATTGAATTGTAGAGGGTGTCAAGTTTGCTAAGGTGGGTTTGATGTGCCGAGCCATATACTATGTCTCCATAGTCAATAATTGGCATTAGCATCTGGTATGTGATACGCTTTCTGACCAGGAGAATTAGGGAGGATTTGGTCCTGTAAAGTATCCCTAGTTTGGCATAGGTCTTGGTTGTCAGGGTGTCAATGTGCATCCCGAATGTTAAGTGGGAGTCAAACTATAACCCCAGGTATTTAAAACTAGTGACAGGGGTTAGGGTGGTGTTAGCGTTGGTTCTAATCTGGAGCTCAGTCGCTGGAAGCTTTAAAAATTTAGTCTTAGTCCCAAATACCATTGTTACAGTCTTGTCAGTGTTTAAAAACAGTTTGTTTTGGGAAATCCAGTTTTCGAGTCTCAAAAAGTCAGACTGAAGTATGTGTTGAAGGTCAGAGAGGCTATGGCTGTGTGCATATAGGATTGTGTCATCTGCATACATGTGTATAGAAGCTCCCTTACAAGCTGTGGGAAGATCATTAATGAACACCGAGAAGAGTAGGGGGCCCAGAACAGAGCCTTGCGGGACACCACAGGTGATATCCAGGGGATTGGAGTTAGAGCCTGAGATGAACACATGTTGGCATCTACTGTACATGATAGGTAGTACTAAAACAAGTTTAAAGCATGCTTCCCTATTCCAGAGCTCTGGAGTTTGTTAAGCAGGATAGCATGATCAACAGTATCAAAAGCCTTTGAAAAATCTAGGAATACTGCACCAGTGAGTTGTCCCCGTTCCATTCCACACTGGATTTCATTGCAAACTTTTAGCAGGGTAGTTACGGTGGAGTGTTTGGGACGAAAGCCAGATTGGAATTGGCTAGGGAAATTTGTCTTGGTATAGTAATCGCTTAATTGGGAGTGGTCACATTTTTCCCATGACTTTGGATCGAATTGGGAGAAGTGAGATTGGCCTGTAGTTTGAGACAGTGTTTTTGTTCCCACTTTTGAAGATTGGGACAACTCTGGCAGTTTTCCAAGTCTTAGGGATATGGCCTGCAGACAGGATAGAGTTGACTATGGAAGAAATTGGTTTGGCAATGGCTGGGGCACCAAGTCGTAGGAACCTAGATTGTAGTAAGTCAGGTCCGCATTGCTGCTTAGTTTTAGTTTGAGGAGCGCTTGTGTTATCTCCTCTTCAGATACTGGGCCTTATTGAAAATTGTGGGCAGTGTTGGGAGGGAGTGGGGCTATGTGGGTACTCCCAGGATGAGATTCAAGTTTGGGGTTTGGGCTGCGTTTCGCTAATAAATTAGTGGCACACCCCACAAAGTAATCATTGAATGCATTTGCAATGTCAGTGGGGTTTGTCAGAGTAATATCCCCCTTAGTGATATTACTTGGTTGTTGATGGTTAGAAGGCTGGAATATATTGTTGATAACCTTCCAGAAGTTAGCTGGGTTTGATGTATTTTGGTGGAGATTGTCTGAGTAATATTGTGTTTTTGCGTGCCTTGTTTGCCTTGTGCACATGTTCCGCAGGCATCTGTAGTGATTGAGATCCTTTGTAGCTTTTCCACAAGGTATCCCTGAACTGGTAGAGTGCAATAAGGTCAGTTGTAACCCATGGAAGGTGGGCCCCCCGTACCCTTATTTTGCGTAGTGGAGCATGGGTATCGCAGAGTTTTAAGAACTCTGATTGTAAATAGTCGAGCGCAGAATCAGGGTCAGGAATTAAATCGATTCTGTGCCATGGGCAGTTGGTAAGGTCATCCAGAAACTGTTGTGGGTTAAAGTTTTTAAATGTTCTAGTGAGGAGATCTTTAGGGCTTGAATGGGGTGGTTTAATTTTCCTTACACAGTACACTATTGCATGGTCACTGAAAATATCAGGAAGGATGCCAGAGGATTGGATTCTGTTGGGGTTTGAGGAAAGAATCCAGTCTAGCAAGGAATGGTTATGCGATTTCAGGTTTGTCCGTGTGGGTTGGGAAATGAGTTAGTGATAGGTTAAGTGACTTGAGTTGTATGGGGATTTTGTGGTTTTTAGGGTCAAGCCAATTGAAGTTGAAATCCCCAAGAACTAGCAGCTCACTCTTCTCATTCAGAGAGGAAATGGATGATATCAGTCAGGGATTGTAGAGGGGCTTTAGGGGGGAGGTAGGTGCCAGCGAGCAAGATGGGCTTAGAAAAGGGGAGGCAGATTTTGCCAACTAGAATTTCAAAAGAGGGTGGTCTTGGGTGGCAGTTTAACAGTGTAAATTGTAAGGTGTCTGAAATATAAAATAACACCCGTCCTCCTCTCTTTGACCTATCTCTCCTAAAAATGGAGTATCCCTGAATGGCGATATTTGCATCAGGGGTTTTACATGGGTTAGCCATGTTTCTGTAAGAATGATGGCTTTGGGTTTATGCATAAGGCACCATGCCCTTAGTTCGTCCAGTTTGGGCAGCAGGCTCCGGATATTTATATGGGCGACAGATAGCCCTTTTTGGAATTTAAAGGTGGAATTCTCAGGGGCATGGGAGAGAGCTGAAATGGGAGGACCTGGGTTAGGTTCAATATCACCTGCTAAAGAGAGTAATAGTATGAGTAGAAATTTGGGTAGTTGTTTGCAAGTTGTAAATTTGTCGTGTTTGCCATTAGAGTGAGCAGTGGTTGGTGTGCTGGTTTTTAGAGTTCTCCACCAACTTTCATTAGATACTGCAAGGCTTTTGAGTAGTCCAGGGTGTATGGTGATGTTGGGTGTGGGCCAGGAAGGAGGAGTTTGTAGTGTATAGAGGGAGTAACATCTCCATGAGGCCAGGAGAAAGAAAAAAGTTAAAATACCTAGCAGGTTCATTATGCCAGAGGTAGGCAGTGCTGCATGGAGCTGTTGTGAGCAAAGTGAGTGTGTGCAGACTAAACAGCAGGGTGTGCCTGTTCCTTGTCAAATGTTTTGCTGCATTGCAACGCTGGAGTCAATTCAGGGTTTCAGTGGGCTGTGTGGGTGTGGGAGGTATTTTTGTGCAGTCAGTTTTGGGATAGGCTGCAGTGAAATAAGTTGTAAAGGGGTGGGGGTTAAAATATGCAGGTTAACAAGCATGGGATCATAGTACTCAAGCATGTTGTCATATACTCTCACCGTTTATTGCCTTGAGTAAAAGAGTTTGCAGAAAGATGCAGTCACCAGTCACCTCTAGTCAAACTATAGTCTAACTATATATTGTCACTTAAAATGATCACTATAGTCTAACTATATATTGTCACTTAAAATGATCACTATAGTCTAACTATATTGTCACTTAAAATGATCACTATAGTCTAACTATATATTGTAACTTAAAATGATCACTATAGTCTAACAATATATTGTCACTTAAAATGATCACTTTAAATGCATCACACTTAAGATGCCAATGCAATCCCTGCCAATGCAGGGGGGATATTTGTTTTATACATCTAAAGCAGTCACATGACCCTCCCCCCGCCCCAATAAATCAGCTTGTTCCAGTTAGTCAATTAGCAGCACAGAGTTAAGAGGGGGGGGGGGAAATCCACCTTCTGATATACAAACATACCAAGAGAGGTCAATAGTACAAGCCGGGAGGGTAATTCTTTTAAAACAGGACTTGCAGATCAGGGACATACCAAGAGAGATCAATAGTACAAGCCGGGAGGGTAATTCTTTTAAAACAGGACTTGCAGATCAGGGACATACCAAGAGAGATCAATAGTACATGCCGGGAGGGTAATTCCTTTAAAACAGGACTTGCAGATCAGGGACATACCAAGAGAGATCAATAGTACAAGCCGGGAGGGTAATTCTTTTAAAACAGGACTTGCAGATCAGGGACATACCAAGAGAGATCAATAGTACAAGCCGGGAGGGTAATTCTTTTAAAACAGGACTTGCAGATCAGGGACATACCAAGAGAGATCAATAGTACATGCCGGGAGGGTAATTCCTTTAAAACAGGACTTGCAGATCAGGGACATACCAAGAGAGATCAATAGTACAAGCCGGGAGGGTAATTCTTTTAAAACAGGACTTGCAGATCAGGGACATACCTGTGAAGAGAATGCAATTAGATCCATGTCATATCAGCTGAGGTTATTGGTCTTGCACGAAGAAAGTAAATATATAACTATAGTCTAACTATATATTGTCACTTAAAATGATCACTTTAAATGCATCACTCTTAAGATGCCAATGCAATGACTTTGGTATTGGTGCTGTGCTCAGCCAAGTGGGGTAGGAGGGAGTAGAGCACCCTGTGGTGTACCTGAGCCACAAACTCCTGCCCAGGGAAGTGGCTTATGCCACTATTGAAAAAGAGTGTCTGGCGATTGTATGGGCACTCCGCAAGTTGCAGCCCTATCTATACGGTCGTTCATTCACGGTAATCACAGACCATAACCCCCTAAGTTGGTTACAACGGGCAGTCTTGCTCTGCAAGAATTTGACTTCACCATCCAGCACAAGAAAGGCAGCGAGCACAGCAATGCAGATGGACTATCCCGCAAGGACAATCCTGTTGAACAGTTAACCTCAAGAGTTGTCCGGCCCGTTAAACCACCGGACTGGGTGGTTATAACAGCCCCTACGCTTTGAGGTGGGGAGGTGTGATGGTGAAGGGGTACCCAGGCCAGTAAATAAAGGCATTATGCCCAACTGGGTACCCCTGTGCCCTATTGGGGATTGTAGACTGTCAGCTCGGCAACCCAGTAATGGCTGCAACACTGTGCTTTTAATAAAAATGTCTGTGTGTCTCCCACCAGGTATAAGAGGGCGATAATAATGTTATTTCTTCTGCAAAATGTATTTCAATAGCAGTGTTTTCCTGTAATCGTGCAAAGGAAAAATTGTTTTAAAACCCAGCAGCTCGCAGCACAGCACCCGGCGTTTAGCTAACTTCTGCTAGGAAGGTCCCAGCGCGCTGAGATTTGCTGTGAGCGCTGTGGGTGAAAAATCATGGAAAAGGTTCTAACGCAATTTTATAAAGTTATATAAAAATTGATGAATGAAAGTCCCCCTATTTTAATTGTTGTAACATTATAGGCGTAATGGGATTTTCATTTAGACGGCCGGAACAGAGGGAAACATTGAAGTTGTAATTACGGTACTTTAGAAATGTATAGCAGAAAATTCCTGATGCATATGTAAATAGGACTTCTAAGCCACCCCGCTGGTTTGGTTCCCCGGTGTCTGGATAAGTCCGTAGTTGAAAGCATTAGCCGACTAAAATTGTGAAGTGGGGAGGAGTAATACAAGTATCCCCATTTTAGTAAATTTCTAAAGATTTTGTTCCGGGAATAGAAGATTTCATTTTACCCCGTCCTTGTAAGAGTATTTCAAGTGTTTTTTGTAAACTAAGCTGTGTATGTTCATTCTGTAAATATATCACTATTTATTTTATCTCTTGCTTTGCTCAATAAAAGGATCCGCGTATTTTGGTGTCAAAAGTTCTGGTCTGCCGTGACAGGCTTTTTTCTTGTGGCAGTGGCGGGATCTGATTGAGCCTATGGTATAGTATCCTGCAGGATCCTATAGCATAAAGGGAGACTCGAAAGCCCAAAGCAGGAGGTAGCATACACACAGTTTGTAATTGTTAAAAGTTCTGGTCTACCGTGACACCTCTCCTGAACCCATACCCCGGACAGAGGCCAAGGCCCCAACCACCGGCTCCTCGAGTTGATCTTTAGAAAAGAGAAGGTAAGAGAAGGTAAGAAGGAGTCTAACCACTCCAGGAACCGGGTACTGATTGGGAAGGGGGAAAAAAGCTGTTCAGCCTCCACGATCCTTCCAATGACTAAGGCAAAGGATGACCAGAGGTTGTAGCGAATTAGCCATAGGCAGTTTAGAGACCTCAGCCGCGACCTCCCATTCTACCTCAATGGATCCTTCACTCAAACGGAGATCGTCGACAGGTATGTAGCATCCCGCTTCTTAATTCTTTGTTATAGGCGTCTGTTGATTCTGATGTTGGGAGGCCAATCTTTCTGACACTCATGGTGGATTGCCAGTCCGTCCTGAGCTCTGGGTTTTCGGGCCCGGACCTTGTTCTTCTGGGGGTGAGATCCCAAGAGAGCACAAGAACCTTTCGCTCTTCTCTGGGTAGCACCTGCTATCCATCCTTGGAGACCATTAATTTAAATTGGAACCCCCAAAGGTATTTTATTCCCCTTTCTCTTAAGAGGGAGGTGAGCAGCTTCAGCTCACGCCTTCTTGCTACCGTGACTCTAGAGAGGTCGTTAAAGATTTGCAAAGTGGTATTTTCAAAGGGTATGTCCCGCTTTTCTCTGCAGCATCTGATTAACCTTTCTTTGGTAGTATAATGATGCATTTTTATTATAACGTCTCTGCATCTTCTGGGGTCATCTGATCGGTGGCCTAAAGCCCTATGGGCACGTCCATTTAGAGTTCCCTCTCTTCCAGGGTCGGGTCCAGAGTTGTACATAATCTGCTGAGGTATTGCTCATCAGCGGGACGGATTCCTGAATATTTCATATTCGGATGTTCTGTTTCCTTTCTCTATTTTCATGGTCTTCCTAACAATCTTCAAGGAGTTTGATTTCAAAATTTAGTTTGAGAATTTCATTGTCGGTGCTGGCTTGCATTTGGAGTGATTCTTCGATCTTTGTCTACAAGTCCGTGGTCCGACGGCCCAGTGTTGTAATCTCTTCTTTAAGCTCATTAATGGCTGAGCGGAGATCAGACTGAAAGGTCTGTGCCATATTGTTGGCCATCGTTTGGAAAAGTTCTTCTAAGAAAGTTCTGGTGACCTCTTCGCCACCCTCGGCCTCCTCTGTCTGCTCCTCCTCGGCATGTGTCTCGTCCACCGGCCTCTTCTCATGTCTCCGGCTAGTGGCGCACTGAATTCCACCAAAGAATCATGTCAACTTATGTGGTGCGGGCGTCTTGAATTTGACGAACATCTTGGGTCTGTTCTGTCGCTCCATGTTACAGTTAGGCTCTGATTTTAGAGTTGAAAACTTGTTTTTATTAATTCTATGCTTGTGAGGGTCCCTGGAGCTCCCTCTCTAGGCTTCCATTCCCGATGACGTCACCGGATGTCACAAGAATTGCTAAATTTGAATGTTTTAAAAACAAAAAAATCCAAGGTAGTTGACCAAGGATCATAATCAAGAGAAACTGCCAATCAGGATAGAATTGAGGTATGTTGTTCTATTGAGTTTCTAAATAAGATACATGACCTGGTTGTGAGTCATGGAGGTACATTATCATGGAAAAATGCTGCTGGTGGTACAACAGATGCTGTTGGGTCTGCTAAGACTAACTGTAAATGTTAAAGATGGGAAACATTGGATAACTAGAGGTATCCAATTGTTGTTAGTGGAGACTCTTTAGAAGTAGGGTGACCATATGTCCCGGTTTAGCCGGGACAGTCCCGGTTTTTCATGTGCTGTCCCGGTTTTTCATGTGCTGTCCCGGTTTCCAATTGATTCTCAAAATGTCCCAGTTTTTACTTGGGGTCCCGGCTTTTGGGGCTGCGGGGAGTGGAGGATGCTGGCTGCCCTCTCAAGCGGACGAAGGGGGGGGGGTGCGGAGTAATGTCAGGTCCTAGCCTTCCTTAGGCTCCGCCCTTCTGTCCCTCCCTTTAGGCTCCGTGGGCCTGCCAGTCTCTCACCTGCACTGGCTATCTATGCTGCTCCAGCAGCCCATACCCGGGCGCCAGGTAACCCACATGCCCTCTTACACCCCCTCCCAGGCACCTTACCCACCCCAAGGGGGGAGATGCCTTATTTTTATGTGTGTGTTTGCAGAGGTGGGCTTGTTGTGTGTGTGTCACTGTGTGCGTGTGTCACTGTGTGTCACTGTGTGTCACTGTGTGTCAGTCTGTGTGTGTGTCACTGTGTGTGTGTGTGTGTGTGTGTGTGTCTGTCTGTCTGTCACTGTGTGTGTGTGTGTGTGTGTGTGTCACTGTGTATGTGTGTCATTGTCTGTGTGTGTGTCACTGTGTGTGTGTCACTGTGTCACTGTGTGTGTGTCACTGTGTGTCACTGTCACTGTGTGTGTCACTGTTACTGTGTGTGTCACTGTCACTGTGTGTGTCACTGTTACTATGTCTGTCACTATGTGTGTCTCACTGTCACTGTGTGTGTGTGTGTGGGTCTCACTGTCACTGCGCGTGTGTGTCACTGTCTGTGTGGCTGTAACCTCCCCTCCAAATTCCATCAACATGGCTGCGCGACGTCACGTAATGCACATTGCCATAACAACGAGACACTCCATGACGTCACGCGGCATCAAGTTGACATGACAACGGGACGTATTATGGCGCCGAGGCATCACGTGATGCCACATTGTCATGGCAACATGTCACCACCCTGACGTCAGTGTCTTGTTGTCATGGCAACAGGGTGCATCACGTGATGTAATTTGTTTTTTAAATAATTGTTTTAATGTGTCCCGGTTTTTAATTTTGAAAATCTGGTCACCCTATTTAGAAGAGAGAGCACAATGGAAAACATTCCATCAAATTGGGAGGTACGAAGACAGGGAATGGAGTTCTCATAGCCCCTAACAAATTATCAAAGCAGTGGATGTAAGTTTCTACTTTGCACAATCCAAATCTGTGAATTACGAGGAAAGTTATGAGTGTGATAAATTATGGATTGAAGTTGAACTGAACTAGAGAGCAATTATATTGCATCACAGAGCACAACTCTCTATCTCTTTATGCATACAGTAGAATATCCCCCCCCCCCCTCTATATTATGTCCATTGCAAGTTAAGGGAGCAAATCCCCCCCCCCCACCTCCCACCCCCACCCCCCAAAAAAAATTAGCCGTAGATGGGAATCAGGGGGACCCCCTGTTACCTGAGATACATACATCCGTAGGGGTTAGCAGTTCTGCAGATTTAAAAGGCGGGTCAATAGGAAGCCGCGATTACATGCAAATGAGCATACTGTGCCAGCTTTTCCTTCGAATCCATTTTAACATGAACCCCTATAAACACATCTTCAACCCGGACTGTGCTTAAAAGCTGTTAGAATCACATAGTAATGAATAGTGTATAAGTTTGATTGCTTTCATACATTTTTTTGTAACTGTTTTTTTCCTGTGGTTTCCCTTTTTGTGAGAGGAAGAATGCATTATATATTGAGACAACACCTACCTGTATTATATATTGTCAAGCCTTTAGAAACATTACATTGGACTAACTTCTAACTCCTTATGAAATGGGTGTATCGGTATCCAGGTTAGCAATTGATTAACTATTGCTAATAAGAGAAAAGTATCCATCTCCGACACGTTAATACTGTGGAAAAATTGACTTTTCAGTTTGTAAATAAAATGTACCTCAACTTTAGAAAACTCAGATAGATGTGCACAAGAAAGTCTTTCCAGTTGCACAGATGAAGTCTCCGGTTGTAGCTTGCCCTCCCTGCAATCGCAGGTGAACGAGCGCCTGGGGGGCATAAATTCCCCCGCGGGCAGCCAGCAGTATCTCTGGAGAGCGGGCCGGAACCGAAGACTTCATCTGTAAGTAAAGTACTGTATTTTACTCTCTCTTTATGGGTGACTGACTTTCCTCCTTTCCCCTGCAGTTCTACTGACATGAACCCAATAGTGGTGGTTTAGGCACTCCTGAAACAGCACATTTGGTGCAGAGCAAAACCAAAAATGAAACAGGAACTTGTGACCATCATTCCATTAATTTTGAAGACATTTTTTATCAGTTACTCTATGTAATAATGTAATTGATCATTTCAATAATGTATTATTGAATGGAATGGCATGGCCTCATGGATGTGATGTTGCTCTTTATGTTTTGAACTGTAACTTTAGTGGTTTCAAAGGAGGCTCATTTTTGCTATCAAATTGTAAACCAGTTCCATTTACATATACACGGCATTCTTTTATTTTCTTTTAAACTGCAGCTAGAATATTGTATATTACTCCTCTAATGAGAGGAAGCGCTAGCCACCAGCACCCACCAGACGAAGAGAGGCCCCCCACCCACACAGCTGCCAAATAGAGGACACAGAGCAGTAAAGTGTAGTGGGACGTTATGGGGGTGGATAATGAAAGTATTGGGGGGTTTTATTTGCAAAAATAAATGAAATTATTTTTTTTAAATGACGTTATTGTGAATATCATAAAGTATATCTTCTATGCATTTTTTCTATACTGTACTCTGTTCAAGATGTTGTCTTTCCTTCCATCCATTGCCCGTTTACTGCAAGATAATATCTTATTTGTCTTTGCTGCAACTGACAGACATTGAGTACTATTGCTAAGCCTGCTATCTACAAGCACTCCTAAATCCTTCTGAATCAATGATTGACCTAATTTTGTCGCATTTAAATTTGTAAGTAGCCTGTTTACTCTTGTTTCCTAAATGCATAACCTTACATTTACCTGTATTATACCTCATCTACTAGTTACCTGTCGAAGTTTCCAGTCTGCTTTGATTTTACTACCTTACACAATTTAGTGTAATCAGCAAATATGGAGATTTTCTCTCTATATAGTAGTCCCAGTAATGAATCTTGAGGTACTCCACTTACAACCTTAGCCATTTATGACAACTTTCTGTTGTCTATCCTCCAACAAATTTTCAGTCAAGGTGAAGATATTTTTTTAACGAGACCAATTTTCTTTTTGAAGTGAAACTTATTTAGTGGCACCTCATTCGTAATGGGACAAAAATGGATTGTGGAGACAGAAACTGAAACGGATGTGACGTCAAAGTGCTGACGTCAAACTGCTGGCAGTTGAGGCTGGGCTGTGTTCTGGCAAATCACATGCGGCGGTGGCGACAGCCGCTGGTGCCGCTCCTAACTGCCGCTGCTCCCCCCACACGGCTGCTGACATGCGGCGGCGGCGCTAGCCGCCTGCGCCGCTCCCCCGCACCCGCTCAAAATTTACTCGCCGCCGCCACAGCTCCTAATGAGCGCCGCGCCCCCCACCCACCCGCTGACCCGCTGACATGCGGCGACGGCGCTGCTCTCCCGCACCCGCTCAAAATTTAATCTCCGCCGCCACTCCTAATGCTCCCCCACACCAGACGCTTACTCTGCATCTGATCTCAGACGCATAGGTTGAGCCCCCCGTGTCCGCAGCTCTGCCGGGGGTGGGGGGAGGACACAGACAGAGAAAGACAAACCACACACAGAGAGAAAGACACACACATACACTGACTGACTGACAAACATACACAGACTGACACACATACATACACACACACTTACTGTCACAATCACACACTGACTGACACACACACACTGACTGACACATACATACACACACACACACTGACTGACACACACACACACACACAAACACACACACACTGACTGACACACATACACACACACACACACTGACTGTCACACACACACACACACACACAGTGACTGACACACACACGCACACTGACTGACACACACTGACTGACACACACTGACTGACACACATACCTCCGCAGGGGGGGCTGGCTGCCGCAAGACACACAGCCTGCAGCTCTGCCGGGGGGGAGACTCAGACAGAGCCCCCCGTGTCTGCAGCTCCGCCGGGGTGGAGAGAGTCAGGAGAGGGGGGCAGGACACAGAGAGAGACATACACACCACACACAGAGAGAGACACACACACACACTGACTGACACACACACACCCAAGGATTTCAGTTAGTATAAATATAGACGTGCAAATAGCTAAAACACGCGGTCAAACTTCTTTGTGTTTTGGAACTTAAATTGTGTTTTGATTTTTAATTAAAAACATCACCATCACAAATACAAAGACAAAGAAGTTTCACTTACTATGCGCGTGCACAGCACACACAGCTTTATTTTGTAAGGGTTCCAGTCTAGGGTTTTGCCTACATGGCTGTTGTGACCATCTGTGTTCCTGGCAATCTCACCCTGGACTTTGTGATTGGCAGCACCTGTTCCTGGGCTTAAATTGCAGCCTCAGCCTGCTGTGCAGCTCTGCATCTATTGGCTCTTCCTGCTATTTAGGGTCAGCCTCTTCCACCAGGAGGGGGCAGAGCATAATCTTTTGTGACCTGTGCTTGTCACAAGCACATCTGCTTTGCCCTGAGGCCTACCCTGTATGCTGAGTCCTACCCTGTTTCTTTGGCTTCCTTGGTGCCGACCCAAGCCTGTGACCCTGATCATCGCTTTTGTGCCACCGGCCTTGACCCCAGTCTGTATCATGACTTTGCACCTTTGCCACCTGCCTTGATCTCTGCCTGGATCCTGACTACGAGAACAGTATGTCAGATTCATGGCTAAATACCGCCCCCCGGATGCGTCACGCACCAACACCAGGGACGCGCGCAGACGACACTGCAGTAATAGGCCGATTGCGCAATCTCACTTCCGTGATGTCACCATGCCGAGAAACCCCCTTGGCGACGCAGTTGCCTCACGTCACGCTCCCCATGCACGTGCATGCCGCACGGCATGTAATGTCAGGACTGAAATCAGCTGTCTCTCACCTGATGCCCATTTAGCTTCCTTCTATCGCCTCTCATCTTACGTGTGGCGTCACTGATCCTGCTGCCTTCCTATTGGTTCTTGTTCCTTTTAATACTCAGTCAGCCCTTTGCTTGTTACAGAGCTTAAACTATTGTTTATGTACCGTGCTTGCTGCATTCTGAGTATTGCCTGTTGCTGTGCCTAGCCTGATCTTTGTTGTGACCCCTGCTGTACTAACCCTTGGAATCCCTACTTTTCTAAAACTACACATGAGCATCCGGGACACGTGAAGCAGGTTCTTCAAAGACTACGAGAGAATCATCTTTTTGCCAAGCTGGAGAAATGTCAATTCCACCACACCTCGACTTCTTTTTTAGGATACATAATTTCCAACATGGGACTCGTCATGGATCCGGCCAAGGTCAAAGCAGTGAAAGACTGGCCTTGTCCCCTATCTCTCAAAGCTGTACAAAGGTTTCTTGGACGCTAATTATCGGAGATTTTTCCAAAACTTCTCTTCTGTGGTTGCACCCATTATGGCCCTAACTCAAAAAGGAGCCGATCCAGCGCATTCGTCCCCCGAAGCTACCAGGGCATTTGAAAAATTAAAGAAGGCCTTTGTCTCCGCACATATCCTGGTGCACCCAGATTCTGGTATGCCTTCACCCTCGATTTCAAAGCCTCTGATGTGGGAGCAGGTGCGCTACACTCCCAGAGAAAGAACCCTCAAGCCAGACTGCATCCTTGCGCTTTCTTTTCAAAAATAATTTCTACTGCCGAACAAAATTACGACGTGGGAAATCGCGAACTTTTCGCCATTAAAATGGCCTTAGATGAATGGAGACATCTACTCGAAAGTACAGAGAGTCCCGTCACTATCCTGACCGACCACAAAAACCTGCTATACATTGAAGGTGCGCGTCACTTGGGTCACGACAGGCACGGTGGTCCTTGTTTTTCGCCTGTTTTAATTTTGTCATCTCGTATCTTTCTGGGTCGAAGAATATAAAGGGAGATGCACTTTCCTGACAATTTTTGGTGGAGGATGTCAGAGACTATACTTCCTCCGGCTTGTATATTCTCAGCTAACATTTTTGACGCTTTACCGGACATCACAAAGGCTCAAGATCTTATCCCAGAAGGTCTTAATGTACCAGAGAGACGTTTATTCCTGCCACCTACCTTCCACAGACTAGTAATGGAAGGGGGTCATGCATCCAAGATGGCTGGTTATCCCGGTACTAGGAGGACGATCGACCTTTTGGAGCAGACCTTCTGGTGGCCAGGCATGCACAAAGACATCAAGGACTTCGTTTCGACATGTGCCAGTAGCACACAGAATAAAATGCCTCACAATAGACCCCCAGGTCTTCTTGAGCCCCTCCCGATCCCGGATCGCCCATGGATACATTTTTCGATGGACTTCATGGTGGAGCTACCGAGTTCTAAGGGGATGGATACCATACTAGTCGTAGTTGACCTCTTCTCCAAACAGGTGCACTTTATTCCACTCAGGGCCCTACCCTGTGCCTTTAGACTGTTCGAAGTATTCATTAAGGAGATCTTCAGACTTCACGGAACAGTGCGAGTCATCGTCTCTGACGGCTCTGAGGCTTCCAGTTAATTTCCAAATTCTGGAGGGCCTTCTGCCAAAAACTAGGCATCTCGTTTTATTTTTCTTCAGGATATCACCCGCAAACCAATGGTCAAATGGAACAAACCAATCAATCTCTTAAGCAGTTCATTTGCTGCTGTACCTCGGATGCCCAGGACAATTGGGTGGATCTTCTCCCATGGGCAGAATTCTCACACAACAATCTCCGTAACAAATCTACTCAACAATCCCCCTTCTTCATCAATTACGGTTTTCACCCCTCAGCTCTTCCCACCACAGTTCCCAGTTCTGGGATTCCCACTGCTGAAAACAGGATTCAGTACCTCAAGGATTCCTGGGAGAAAATTCAGGGAAATCTCAGACACGCCGTTTCCATACAAAAAAGACAAGCTGATTGTCATCGCTGTGAGACTCCTACTTATGCTCCAGGACAAAGGGTCTGTCTGTCGACAAAAAATATTTGTTTGAAAGTAGCCTCTCCTAAATTGGCACCCAGGTTCATTGTACCTTTCATCATCATGGAAAGAGTCAACCCTATCACCTATCGGCTGAGACTGCCGCCTCCACTGATGAAAATTCCCTCGGTGTTCCACATATCTCTCTTAAAACCCTTCATACAAGATCCCCAATCTTCTATCCAGGACTTACCCCCTCAACCTATCTTAGTGGACGGCCAACAAGAGTTTGAGGTTCAGGCAATCCTCGATTCTAGAATATCAAGAGGAAGACTCCAGTACCTGGTGCATTGGAGGGGCTTCGGTCCCGAAGAGCGTGAACGCACCCCCCTAGAACAAGTACACGTCTCCAGACTGATCTGGACTTTTCACCGCAGGTACCCTTCTAGAACATCCCTGGGTCGCCCGGAGGTCTCCCCTGAGGAGGGGGGTACTGTCAGGATCGCGGCTAAACCCTGCCCCCTGGACGTGTCATGCTCCAACACCAGGGACACCCATCTGAGTGCACACACTGCAGTAATAGAAAGATTGTGCAATCTCACTTCCGTGACATCACCACGGCGTACAACCCCATTGGCGATGCAGTCGGCTCATGTCGCGCTCCCCCTGCATGTGCACGCCGCGCGGCAGGTAATGTCAGGACTGAGTATTGCCTGTTGCTGTGCCTAGCCTGATATTCGTTGTGGCCCCTGCTTGTACCTGGACTTCTCTTCTGTATCCCTGGACCTCGGCTAGCTTCTGGACTCCGACTACCACTCTCTCCCCAAACACGGCTACGGATTCTGACTACCTTTCTCTCTCCAACCACCGGACTATGGCAAGTACCACGACCAACCCAGACTCTCTGACCCTGACCTGGCTACATGACCCTGACTCTGCAATCCAGACCTGGCCCCGGGCGCGCGCCGAAGCAGCGGAAGAGCGCCCTCCGATCGGGGTGCTCTCCCTCCCGCTGCCGGGTCCGCCGGGTCCCCCGGAACCCCCTGCCGCCGTCCCCCACATCGCGGAACACCAGGGCTCCCTCGGGGAGCCCTGGACGCGCGTGCAGGGGGCGCTGACACCCAATGACGCGTGACCGCGCATCGGTGATGCGCGGCACGCCGAGGGAGTGGGGCTAGCAAGCCGGGGCATCCCCCAGCTTGCGGAACTAGCCCTGCTCGGATTAAGTGTGTCGGTAGTGTATCCCTGCCTGCCGCATTCCTCGACCCCAGAACCGGACCTGACTATCCCTGCATCCCAGGTCTCTGATCCCAAGCCAAGGTCAATGTACTTCTCCCTACCTCTGCCCTGTGGATCCGTATCCTGTTTTGCAGTCAGCAATGTTACACTAACCTTTGCAAAATCTAAATAGACCACAGTAACTGCATTACCCTAGTCTAAATTCCTACTTACCTCCTCAAAGAAACTACAGTAATAAGGTTAGTTTGGCATAACCTATCCTTCATAAATCCATGCTGAAGATTACTAATAAGTATGTTATCCATTAGGTATTCCTGAACATTATCCCAAAAGATTTGGCTATTACTAAATGTAGCTCCTTAAAAACCCTTGGATGTAAGATGTATGCCATCGGGGCCCGGGGCTTTATTTACTTTTATTTTATCAAGTACATTCGCTTGAATATTTGTTATTATTTCTACATTGTTTGATATTACCATATTCAGAAATGCCTCTTCTGGTTGGTTCCTCAATAATTTGGTTCTTGTAATTATCTTTTAATATCCCAAAAACTTGTTTCCTTTAGTTGTAATGCTAATCTCATTGCTCCAGTCTATGTCTGGATAATTAAAATCACCGTTATGCAAACATGCACCAGCTTTGCCACCCTAACTTGCAAAAGTATTAACCCTCCAAATTTACTGCCCAGACATCAGTTTAATTCCACCATGTTTCAGTAAATTCTATGAAATCATATTGCTCCCTTCTAGCTATTAATTCAAGCTCCCCCAATTTATCTGGCAGGCCTCTTGCATTAGCAAGCATGCCTTTAAGGTTTTACCTGTCTGTGCTATTGTTATCTTATGCACTACTTCCTTTCTATTCCCATTCAATTTAGTCTTTAGAAGCTTACTAGTTGTCTGGAATAATACTGACATAGTTTAGGAGTTCTCCCTCTCCCCTTCTATTCCTTGTCTGTCCACCGGGTGTGCTGCTGTTTCTGTCTGTTCTGGGTTTTCCTCTGTCTGTCCCCTCTTGGGTGCTCATGTCTTCTGTCTCTGCCTGCCTTATAGTTTCCTGTTTCCTGCACCTCTTTGCTTTGTTTGTGTCCAGGCTCCTTCTGCCCTACCCTGATCTGATCTGATCTGATTTGTTTCCGTTTCATTCCTGTTTGAGTCCTGGTAACATTATTAAAGGCCCTTGCTTATTAACTAGCTTGTCCCCGTCTGTGTCCTGCTGCAGAGTCCTGCTCCCATGCCTAGTTTCTGCTCCCCTGCCATGTTCCTGACTTCTGCTGCCGACCCCGACGATCCTTTCCTGCCGCCTGCCACCGGACCATCGAGGTCCTATATTTCTCCTGGAGTCCCGTGGCACTAGTATTATCTGTATTTAATACGGGCAAATTGTTTTTTTGCAAATTTTAACCCACAGCGGATAGGACAGTTCCAAGGATTTCAGCGGATCAAAGTAAAAATGAACGATTCGCTTTTTGTGGATTTATTAATTATTATTACCAATACACTGCAGATCCTGCAATCCGTGGATGGATTTGGACAATCCAATCAGTGGATTCAGCAATCTGTTGGCAGATTTTTAAGAATCCGCCATGGGATTGCTAAATCCGTGGATTGGATTCCACAAATCCGTCCATGGGTTTTATCCGAAGGTTAGATTTTGAAGAATCTACGTGGATTGAAACCGCTCAAATTTGTTTGTGGATTTTACACCGCGAAAATCCAGGAAACGGATTCGCCCATCTCGAGATGCCTCTCTGCTTCCCAAGCACCTACTTTCCCCCACGCCACCTCCATGAACCATGGCTATTTTCCTAGTCCTATCTATTCTTTCTTGTCGATTACAGTACCTCTTGCTGGTTCCTCCCCCATCCTCCCTAGTTTAACATTTCTTCCAACCTTTTAAACACCCTTCCTTCCCCCATAGCACAGAAGATCCCTCAATTTTGAGCTCCAATCCATCCATACCATAAATACAGCACCTTTCAGAGAAGGACTCACAGTGCTCTAAAAAACCCAAACCCCTTTTTTACACCACTTTTTTTTAGCCATGAATTAACTTCCCTAAGATCCAACTGCATCTCTGGTGTAGTGCATGGCACTGTTATTATTTCCAAAAATACTACATTGGAGGTCCTTGTCTTAAGCTTGCAGCCTAGATCCCTGAAATCATATTTTAGGATCCTCCATATTTCTTTAATTTCTCATTGGTGCCAACGTTCACCTAGACCATTGGGCCAGTCCCAGCCCCTCCCAACAATCTGTCTACTTGATCCACAATGTGCCAAATCCGAGCATCCGGGTGACAGCAAACTGTTCAACTCGTGGTCATGACAACAGATTGCCCCATGTATCATCCTAATAATGGAGTCCCCCCTCTATTCTGTAGGAACTATTCCCATGGCTTCTAGAGGAATCAGTCTCCCCCAGCCATGCCATTCCTGCCTTGACTCCCCCAATATCTTCATTCAGTCTGGAAAATCTATTGGGATGGGTCAGCCCTGAACTGGCCTGCCTCTTCCTCCTTCTTCCCCATCAAACTGTTACCAAGCTACAGCAGAGACTGCGACTATTCTAACACAAACCAGTGACAATCACCAAAAAGACCCAGGTACACCCAGGTACATTCTGAATACATGCCTTAAACTTGCCTTAAACTTGCCCCAGCATTTCTGCATTGATTAATGGCCCATCAGATTAACAGCGGGGGTCCCTGGCAGTCCCATTCAAACTGATCCTATGAGTCATTAGTCAATGCAGAAATGCCTTAAACAAGCCCAGCACATACCCAGAATGGAACCGGGCTAGTTTAAGGCAAGCTTTAGAATTGTCGTGGTCTCGTCTGTACCTACCTCTTCCTGGTCCTCAGTCACAGCTCCACCCTCAGCAAGGTAAGTAGGAGGAGGAAACAGAACCACCAAATGATGGAAGAAATTTCCTTTTATTTGTATATAGATCCATGTGTATCCTTTCATTGGCAACAGACAGATTCCATCGCAGTTCCTAATCTTTATTAATAGAGGCAAAAAAGAAACTTCAGATATACAAATATGCAAACTAAATAGGCATACCAGCTATGAGAACGTATCATATTTGTTGTTCGATGTAAATTGTAAATATTTCGTTCTCCAAAACTGTTTTTTTGGCAAAAACCTAATAAAGAAATGTACTGGTTAGCAGCCAAACTCTAAGTAGGATTGTTAGTGTTCAGTAATGAAAGAAAAGAAAACAAAAACATGTTTTCATCCTAGAAAATACTGATCAGAAAGTCTGGGCACAGTCTGGGCCTTAAGTATGTTTTGTAACCCATCCTGTGTCCCATAAACAATTCCCTAATTCTTATCTTTTCCAAAAGTCAGTAGATTTCACAATTTTTTTCCCTTACAAAATGGTTTTCTGACACACCTGACAAACAATTGATTCTGAATAACTTGAATCCCATTTACACAGCTAGCACTTCTCACAGCGGTGTGCTCCCATGAACAGCCGCTCCAATTGTACTTACATGTGGCAAGATGGGCATTGAGTGGAAATCTCAATCCTGCTCATTGTTGCAACTATGATGTATTAAGTGCTAACAATTTACTGTATTTCTATGTTCCTTGTCTCAACGTCTTCTGATATATATATGTAGCGGTCATGTAAAATGCCTACAGTCATCTCTCCTGCTGGCAGTAAGGCCTGGTAAGTGTGGGCATGCCAGCAGTAATCATGGAGGTTTTCCCTCACACCCTGGTGGGGTGCTCTGTGTATGGCTGGGACTGGTCACATGCTCTGACTCCATGGTTAGTGATGTCAGAGATGTGTCAGCCTCAGAACCTTACATAAGGCACAGCACTGTGTTCTAAAGGAGTTCTGAGTTCTGATGTGGAGTTGCAAAGTGGTTGGTTGCTGAGTGTTGCTGGAAAGCTCTTGTCAGAGCTGAGGAGGAGCTCTGGCAGTTATGTTATAGTAACTCCATGGGAGGCTGTGTCCAGGGACCTGGCACAGGACAGTGATTCCTGCGGGAATAGTGAATCCCTGATCTGGGTGACATACCTAATTAAAGGGAGCACTGGCGAGATGAGCGGCTGAAGATACTCCTTGTGGAGGGCAGTTGCCCTGCCGTGTCAATAAAGATGAGTTCAGCCCGAAACCCTCTCGTGTATCTATCTGGGATGAGTGTACAGAGAGGAGCACCACGGAGGAGTTCCTCGCCAGGACCATCCCCATGCGGACGCAGGGACCCTGGTGAGGTGGAGGCGCTGCACTGTAACTAGGTGAGACTCAGCACACTACCTCAGGCCTGTCTGACGGGTTCTCCCCACACACCATCATGCGGGAGACTCAGGAGCCCTGTAGCCAGCAGGTGCACCATAGGACATATCCACACTGTAATGGGGTCCGGTTAGACCACAGGGGCCAATGTGAGATTGGGTGGGTCAGACCGGGCCAGAAACACCGTTACATTTGGAGGCGAGCTGCTGAGATCAGACCCGTCAACAGGACAGGCTTTTAGCTAGGTCACTGGGAAACAGGGAGAGTGTCTGCTGCCACTTTGTGCTGAGTAGGGACGGACCTAGGGGTGGTCAGGGGGCTGACGGGATATTGTCAGTTCGCAGGGACAACCTAGGGGCCTGAAGGGAGTGAGGGGTCTGGAGCGGGCTATAGCTGACCGAGTCACCTTGAGGCAGTGCTAGTTGGTAGGATGCCAGAAGGGACAGCCTGTTAACTTGGTCAGGAGTCCTGGAGAGGGTCTGCGCTAGGCTGACCAAGACAGGTAGACGCCCCAAGTACTGCATGGCAGAGCCAGCCAGAGTACCTAGCCATTCCAGACACTCACCGTAGGGAGCACAGACTGGGAGGAAGGAGTCACAGCAGACACTGAGAGAGTGAGCCTAGCCTGAGGTAGTGCAACCCTGAGTCACACCTAGAGAAAGTACACATGTGGTGGTGCATCTGAACTAATCTTTGTTGTACCGGCGTGGTGGCTGCCCCGCAGAGTGGAGCCTCATGTACGACAACTGTTATGAGAAAGTGGAGGATCCGCGTGGCGCGGAGAACGTAAAATGGCGGACAGAGGCTGATGGGGAGGGCACCCGTGGCGTGCAACCCACTGAAGAGCAGACTGTCGCTGAATTGTCCTTAACGAGTTTGCTCTGGAGCGGAGCAAAGGCCGTGGCTGCCCCGTTTTTATCCTGCCTGGGACAGCGAGGGGCCACCCTTGAAGAGTGTGAAGAAATTGTTATAATTGGGGGAGAACCCCGTGAGAGCGAACGAATGGACTTTTTGGGCGCAAAAACCAACCAAAATGGCGGTTCCCGCTTGCTAGGGAAACCGCATGGGCCAGGCGCGGGAAAAATGGCTGCTGCAGGACTTGCACAGAGCTGGCCGGGAATGGCGCGAACAGCAGAGCCCCGCCCTGATGGGGGGCATGGCGCGAAAGCTATGGCTGCGCCGGGATGGACAGTGACTAATTCAGCCCCTGTGCTGAGTCAACCGTTGAGTTTATGGGACCCTCCCCTGATTTCTACCAGGGGGAATGACTTTCAATTATGGCCTGTGGGGATGCACCCACTGGGCCCAGGGACTGCTATCCAGACGGCGCCACTACAAAAAGTAGTTCCGGCCGTGGAGGTGATTTGCAAGCAAAGGTACCTTGTGCAAAAAGCTGCTGCAAGGAGAAGGCGGGAACTAGCCGCGGGAAAAGACTCCAGCTCTGAAGAGGAGGCTGGCGCGAAAACGCAAACCGCGCCCACCAGGACTGAGAGAGGTGCGGCCTTAATTAAGGGGCATGATATTCCCCTGTGGGACCCGCCCATTATTGCAACCCCTGGGGGCGGGTTCCAACTCTGTCAGAGAAGGGAGGAGCCGAAGCAGGGAGTGGCGGATCCAGCAACTTCCACCAGTCAGTTGCGAGGAACCACAGAGAAGGAGAGACCTGTACAGGAAGTGACTCCTGTACAAAGAATGGCCTGCTCCTCCACTGTGGGCACTATGGTCTCCACCCAGCCCTACTCAGTGCCCGGCGGGGTGCTGGTGGTGAGGGTGGCCAATACAGAGACGGTAGTCGGGCTCTGCCTACAATGCGGGCTGCCCGGAGGTACTGTGAATACGATGGCACGTTGCCCTCATTGCGGGACTTTGTATTTGTGGCCTATGCCCACGTTTGTCCCAATACAGCCTGCTGACCCCCCGGTGGATGTGACACGGCGCTCTGCTGAGTCCCCGGGCGCGCTGTGGATCAACCGCGCGAGTCCCGGAGACAGGGGACTGGAGCCGGTCAAGTCGGCTGGGTCACTGGCCATTGAGGCGGCTGGATTAAACCCCGCGACAGGGGCAAAGAGACTTTCACCACGCCCCGCGCCTAGGTCGGGGCGAGGGGACTACTCTGATGAGGACCTTCGTGAGCTGGCGGTAGCAAAAACGGAGCGGAAAAGACAGACGGGAAGAACGACGCCCCGTGGGGTGAGTGACCGGACGTCCCCCGCAGATCGGCGATCCGACCGACGGAGTCCCGCCATCCCAGGACCTGGCGGAGATGGGAGAGAGACGCCTACACCCCTGCGGATGGGTAAGCCAAAAAGCCCTATCTCTTACCTGGTCACAACAGACGGCGAAGCGCTGGAAGGGCCGCGCCAGGCCCAACGCGCACGTGGAGGGACGGCATCACTTCCGGTGGCGACGGCGGAGCAACCGGATGTCGTCGTGGAAGAAGAGATCCCGCATGGGGGTCCAACGCGAGATGGCGACGCTTCCGGTTCCGGGGAGGACGTCACTTCCGGTGGCGACGGCGGAACCCAAGAAGGGGAAGCAGCGACGCTTCGGCGATTGGGGGAAGGTCCCCGACCGCTCGTATTGCCCAGAAAATGGAGAGACGATCTCAGGACTGAGGAGGGTGAGACATCATCCTTGGACCAGTCTACGGACAGCCAGGAGCGGGTCGTAACCCCGTGGGGTCCCGTCCCATGCCCCTATACCCAACCCCATGCCCTAGCTAATGCCCCTACCCCTATCACACGGTCACCGGGTTCACCGCCCAGCTTGGAACTTGTGGACATACCTTTGGGGGGGGAGGAAAAACGGACTGGGGAGAGGCAGCTCAGTGGAGCTACGGAAGGTGGCTCACGGGGAGGAGGAGAATTGAGGGTGGCGCATACAGTACCCCAACTGGCAGTAAAGGCTCCGGGGTCATCAAGGTGGTCCAAACCGCGGTCCACAAGGTCGTCAGGGGTGTTTTCGTTTGATGATGACAGGGAACCAGGGCTTAATCCCTTTAAGGAGACCCGGTGGTGGGCTCCACTATTTGAGGGGTACTCCGCATGGATGGACCGTACTCGGTTCCTCATCCGGCGGGAGGACGTGGTAGATTTCTGGTGGAGAGAGGGAGAGTTTACACCCGAGCAGAGGGACAGGGAATTACAGGAGAGGTGGTTCCAGCTGGAGCGTAGGGACATAGCGCCCATGGGTCCCGACACACTATCAGATCCAGTCGATCCTGATGAGCCCCTATCATGGGTGTTACCTGGGAGGGCAGGTAATGCGGATCTGACCAGGGTCAGTAGGGCGGAGAGGGCTATAATAGTCAGATATAAAAAATCCCATGGGTTGGAGTATCCCTATGTTCCGGAGCCCCTGATGGATGAAATTGAGGACAATAGGGAATCGTGGCTCCAAGAAACTATAGAGCTGTACTTAACCAATAGGGGGAGCGACATAGTAGGTAAAAAGGCGGAAGAAAGAATAGACACCCTGATGCGAGTGTGGAGCATAGGGAGAAATGTTCACAAACATAGAGTGACCTATGTGCCAGAGAGAGGGTCACCTAGGCATTACTATGTTACGGTCCTGGATATGGGTAACCGGGAAGTGAGGAAACCTGACCCAGATCACTATTTTTAGGGGGTACTGACGCATCCTGCGGGTCTGTGGCTGCTGGTCGGGGCGGGCTTGGCGGATGACTGTATTCATATGTACTGAGGTCATGTTTACAATATGCTGAAAATTTGTATGGATGTTAACCTAATTATGTTTTGTGTTACAGTGCTTCCTGGAAAGAGGTATACAAATTTAGGTCCCAGCGAGGACGATGGGATTCACCAGGGGGAGAATGTAGCGGTCATGTAAAATGCCTACAGTCATCTCTCCTGCTGGCAGTAAGGCCTGGTAAGTGTGGGCATGCCAGCAGTAATCATGGAGGTTTTCCCTCACACCCTGGTGGGGTGCTCTGTGTATGGCTGGGACTGGTCACATGCTCTGACTCCATGGTTAGTGATGTCAGAGATGTGTCAGCCTCAGAACCTTACATAAGGCACAGCACTGTGTTCTAAAGGAGTTCTGAGTTCTGATGTGGAGTTGCAAAGTGGTTGGTTGCTGAGTGTTGCTGGAAAGCTCTTGTCAGAGCTGAGGAGGAGCTCTGGCAGTTATGTTATAGTAACTCCATGGGAGGCTGTGTCCAGGGACCTGGCACAGGACAGTGATTCCTGCGGGAATAGTGAATCCCTGATCTGGGTGACATACCTAATTAAAGGGAGCACTGGCGAGATGAGCGGCTGAAGATACTCCTTGTGGAGGGCAGTTGCCCTGCCGTGTCAATAAAGATGAGTTCAGCCCGAAACCCTCTCGTGTATCTATCTGGGATGAGTGTACAGAGAGGAGCACCACGGAGGAGTTCCTCGCCAGGACCATCCCCATGCGGACGCAGGGACCCTGGTGAGGTGGAGGCGCTGCACTGTAACTAGGTGAGACTCAGCACACTACCTCAGGCCTGTCTGACGGGTTCTCCCCACACACCATCATGCGGGAGACTCAGGAGCCCTGTAGCCAGCAGGTGCACCATAGGACATATCCACACTGTAATGGGGTCCGGTTAGACCACAGGGGCCAATGTGAGATTGGGTGGGTCAGACCGGGCCAGAAACACCGTTACATATATATATAATTTTTTGTAATTATTACTGTTCAACATCAACTGTATGTATACATGGATCAGCGTAGTTCAAAATGATTATGTAAAAGGCATTTATTATACAGTATATTTTACTACAGCTTGTATATCCTTGTCGTTCAGCTTCTTCCATTGATTTTATTTTCCCCTCCCGGTTCTCTTCACTTTACCCTCACTGTGTATTGGGTGTTCTTTATTCCACATTTTTGCAGGTCCGTATATTGTATATTTATGTAGTTCTACAGACAGTATGTTCCTTTATTTGATCGCACTTTGTGTCTTTAGCAGTACTGGTATACTAGGGGTTAACTAGCAACCTATGTATATCCATGCAGCATGTGACGCCGACAGGTTTATTATGGGTTACCCGACTGGGATTACAGCGGGTTCTATCTGTCATAGGATTCTACTGATATACGCATGCCAGTATCTGTTATTCTTAGGTGCTGTTTAGAAGTAAATTCATCACTGCTACAGCACATACACATTTGCAGTGGTGTATCTATACACGTGCAGTACACATGACAACCACCGGTGTCTGCTGCCTTTAAAGAGTTGAGCACACATGTTGTTGCCTTGAAAACCGGGCCTGCTGATGCAGCATCAGTTTGTTTACATGCAATGACACTGACAGCTTGGGTTTGATCATGTGACTTGGATTCCCCAATAGGAGTACAGACATGGAGTTGGAGCATGATCTAATTAAATTGTATTATGCACAGCTGTTTTGTCGCCCGATGATGATGCTTTCTGATGATGTGGAGATGTTTATGTCACTTGGGTGTTGGGGTATATAAGTCACTCACTGTCCTGTGTCTGTTGCACCACCCTGAGGAAGATCCCCCTGTGGGATCGAAACGTTGGAGTTATGTGCTGTATTTAATACATTTATTTTCATTCACCTGAGTGCTGTCTCCCTTTTTGCTGCTATGCGGTAATGTATACTTTTATTATTTATATGGGACATGCACCTATTCATTATTGAATTTCTATTGGAGTGCCAGTGATTTTTTATCACATATTCTATTTATGCACTGTGCACCCATAGTGTGTACATTACGGCTTATCAGCTGCTTTTTCATTATTGATTATATACCACTACTTTGAGGCTCAGGACTGTTAGATATGGAAGAATTTGCTGACGCAGCTGAAATATTTGCTGACCTTTCTGAAACATTAGACTACACGGATGCAGATGTAGCCAAAATACGCTATACAGAATCAGTTGATGCTGTTTTTGGACCGGAGAAACCCTCTGATGTTTATAATGATCTAATACGTTTAAAGAAGAGAGAAGTGGATTTCTACCTTCATGCTGTAACGCTATCTCATTACCACAAGGAGAAACTCCTTCCCCGTGGTTTTCGGATAAAAAACCAACCTACGATTGGACGCACGGATCCGGAATTCTGTAAGAAGTGGGTGGCCATTTTAAATAAATGCTCCTTTGACCTGACCCTGCTGGTTATTGAACAGTCCACGAAGGAAATAACGAAAATTAAACAGGACATTGCTGACATCAAGGACAAACACGGACACATTCTGGAATCAGACTCTTCAACTAATTGGATTGACAAACTCCAGACCGCAGTTGACCTACACAGGGCCAACCTTATCAAATACAAACGGGATAAGTTGAAGCAGGTCAAATCTGATTATAAAGAACGCAAAGTGTATAAATGGCTTTTGGGGCTTAGTGACAGCACTCAGGGTAGACCAGGGCAAAGGAGATACTATTCCAAATCCAGAAAGGCAGCTTTTGGAGGGTCAAGATATAATACCAGTGACACGGACCTATCTGACACCCAGGACAACACCACTACTGAACCTTTTTTAGCAAAACCACAGAATCTCGGCAAGAAACCACCGTTACCAGATTCAGACGCCGGGGACCAATCCGGAGGGGCGGTTGGAAATCAAAGGTCTCTACCACGAGAGTCGAAGACGAAAGGGGCGAGGGGAAGAACACAGAATCGGTAATCTTTAATTTATCGGACTATACCCTCACCCCGGCAGAGGTGGCGGTACTCCATAAAGGGCTCTCTTTTGTTCCCACTAACGCACAACAGCCCTTTGACTGGGAAGTAGACCTATACAGGATGCACCGTCAGCTGAAATTGAAAGACTTTTTCTGCAAGAGAGATGAGTCTGCTACCACTGGCAGAGGATTGAGCGTCTATTCGGATACTAAGAAATTCAGACCCAGAAGTGTTTTTGATCCGCAGATTACTAATCATAGCATTTCCACCTTCATGGGACTGGTTGAATCAAATACTAAACCACGAGTTATGAACCGTCAGATTAGCTATCACAATCTCACCAAGAGTGAGCGTCTGGCATTAAGATCCCTTAACAACAGAAGGGAAATTATCATCAAGCCTGCGGACAAAGGGGGAGGCATTGTAATAATGCCATACTCCTATTACCGCAATGAGATTCTGGGTCAACTCGCCCACCAGGACCATTATAAAAAGCTAACCGCAGATCCTACAGCGGTATATAAGCGTGAGGTGGATTCAATTATCACAATGGGACTAAATAATGGCTGGATCTCAGAGGATTTGGCTAAATTCTTGACCACTGACTTTCCGATTATGCCTGTACTCTACACCTTGCCTAAGGTACATAAATCTCTCATAGCACCGCCGGGTAGACCAATAATCTCGGCGCGGTCATCACTATGCCACCCACTGTCACAGTTTGTTGATTTTCACCTACAGCCTATGGTCCTACAGATGTCATCATATATTAAAGATACTACGGACTTCATAACTAAACTGTCAGCACTAACATTGGATTTAACAGATGTCCTGCTTGTGACACTTGACGTGTCAAGCTTGTACACTAACATCCCCCACCAGGAGGGGATGGAAGCTGTCAGGAGCCATCTACACAGTACCGGCCGAGGAGATGGTCCTCCATCAGAGTTCCTTATGACTCTCATAGATCTTATATTACATAAGAATTACTTCAGATTCGAACGGACGTACTATCTCCAACTCATGGGAACTGCTATGGGGTCTAATATGGCCCCATCTTATGCGAATATCTATATGGACACATATGAGCAGACACACCTTCTACATGATTCTCCACACGCTGAGTCTATTTTATATTATGCTAGATTCATCGATGATGTGTTCCTCCTGTGGGGTGGGGGCGAACATGATCTGTTGGAATTTATTCATTATGTGAATCTCATACCATCAAACATACGCTTCACGTACCAGTACAGTGCCACTAATATAGTGTTCCTGGATACCGTGGTATACAAGGAAAATAATGTATTGTGTACTAGAATACATACAAAGGACACAGATAAGAATACTCTCTTAGACGCTCAGAGTCATCACCCTCCCCCTCTAAAGAGGGGACTCCCCTTTTCACAAATGCTCCGGGTACGGAGAATTACAAGCGATCCTACGCATGTTGAAGCAGCTTTACAGAAAATGGCAGATCGCTTCAGAGAGAGGGGCTACGATCGGACAGAAATTGATCAAGCATTAGCCAAAGCACGTTTACCAACAAGGGGTGATCTACTGAAACCTACGGTGACAACCATTGAAAATGATCGGTTTCACATAGTAACAACATATAGTACTGCCTCAAGCCAGATACAACGCAGTATAAAGCAAAACTGGCACATTTTGGCGAATGATAAACGTATCGGAAAACATTTTGAGTCCCCACCCCTCTTTTGCTATCGGCGGGGTCGGAATGTGGGGGATTACCTCATAAAGGCGGACCCAGTGGATAAATATGCAGCGAAAACGACCTGGCTAACAAAAGCTCCGGGGGTGCACAAGTGTAGAGGTTGTGTAAATTGCCAGTATTTAATGCTGGGCAACACTTTTATGCATCCGCATAAAGGTTATCCAATTAAAATTGTGGATTTTCTCAATTGTGACTCAAAATTTGTAGTCTACATTATCAAATGCCCCTGTGGGCTTCTTTACGTGGGCAAGACATCGCGTATGCTTAAGGAACGAATAGCAATGCATCGTTCCACAATACGCAAGGCCCTTGCTGACCCCACCAATTCTGATGATCTTAAGCTGTTACCAGTGGCAAGGCACTTTAAGCTTAAACAGCACAGCTTAGCCACCTTTCGTTGTATGCCCGTTGTACAAGCCCATACTCCAACCAGGGGAGGAAATAGACACAGGCTTTTGCTCCAGCTTGAGGCGAGGTTGATTCACAGACTGGATTCTATGGCCCCCAAAGGCCTGAATGAGGACATGAACTTGGGTTGTTTTTTGTAATTTTTTGTAATTTTTTGTAATTATTACTGTTCAACATCAACTGTATGTATACATGGATCAGCGTAGTTCAAAATGATTATGTAAAAGGCATTTATTATACAGTATATTTTACTACAGCTTGTATATCCTTGTCGTTCAGCTTCTTCCATTGATTTTATTTTCCCCTCCCGGTTCTCTTCACTTTACCCTCACTGTGTATTGGGTGTTCTTTATTCCACATTTTTGCAGGTCCGTATATTGTATATTTATGTAGTTCTACAGACAGTATGTTCCTTTATTTGATCGCACTTTGTGTCTTTAGCAGTACTGGTATACTAGGGGTTAACTAGCAACCTATGTATATCCATGCAGCATGTGACGCCGACAGGTTTATTATGGGTTACCCGACTGGGATTACAGCGGGTTCTATCTGTCATAGGATTCTACTGATATACGCATGCCAGTATCTGTTATTCTTAGGTGCTGTTTAGAAGTAAATTCATCACTGCTACAGCACATACACATTTGCAGTGGTGTATCTATACACGTGCAGTACACATGACAACCACCGGTGTCTGCTGCCTTTAAAGAGTTGAGCACACATGTTGTTGCCTTGAAAACCGGGCCTGCTGATGCAGCATCAGTTTGTTTACATGCAATGACACTGACAGCTTGGGTTTGATCATGTGACTTGGATTCCCCAATAGGAGTACAGACATGGAGTTGGAGCATCATCTAATTAAATTGTATTATGCACAGCTGTTTTGTCGCCCGATGATGATGCTTTCTGATGATGTGGAGATGTTTATGTCACTTGGGTGTTGGGGTATATAAGTCACTCACTGTCCTGTGTCTGTTGCACCACCCTGAGGAAGATCCCCCTGTGGGATCGAAACGTTGGAGTTATGTGCTGTATTTAATACATTTATTTTCATTCACCTGAGTGCTGTCTCCCTTTTTGCTGCTATGCGGTAATGTATACTTTTATATATATATATATATACATAAATAATTTAATAAACAAAAAAAGCTACACCAACCAACACCAGACCCAAATATAGCCCCATCGCTCTCTAGTTAATAATACTGTATTGTCAGTACCTCATCCAAACCAAATACCTGACTTGCAAACATTATGTACAGTGCAGTCGTTATTATGTTATTTATTTTCATACATTACAATATTAAGGTAATATCTATTATCATATATTAGTAGAAAACTTATATTGCATACACTAAATTGATGGTACAATAAGTGTCCTGTTTAGGGGGTTGTGTGTGTGCAGCAAACACTTAAATAAAAATAACAAAATACATTCATCCCCCTTTCAATCTTGTGAAACACAAATGCGTTCCATGCAGCGCATGCGCTGTCTGGACACTAAAAGAAAGTTTGCTGATGCAGCACCTGTACTTTACCTGTGCCAGAGACCACTTGAACAAGTAGATGTTTAAGTTGGGGGTGGGGTATCACATGGGCCTCCTCTTGATGGTAAATGTCCTTAGTAGCTTTATCTTTCAGTGTCATGTACAGTAAGTAATTATGAACTTTAAAATTAAGTTCTAAATTGTTAATTTATTGTTTGGGACGAGACAGGTGTTGTAAATAAACAATAGAAAACAGGATTCCCCCCTCCCCCACACCCAAAGTACAAAGTAGGGCTCTACCTACAATAATACTAATTTCCATTTATTTAGCAACAGTGGAGAGTGCAATGTTTCAGGTCCAAAACTGCTGACCTTTCATCAGGTACAAAAGACTATTAAAACCACACATACTGTATATAGCAACATTTTGGTGCCAAACACCACAAATAGGAAATGGCAATAATATAAATGATTATAGATAGTGTAAATATAAAAGTGTATTAAAGGTGAATTTGCAATACAATTCATAGAAAAACAATCTAAATACAAGCTATACAAACAAAAACAAACAAAAAAAACCATATCTATATATATTTGGTACATAAGTCAGTCACTTTGCAGAGTCTTTTCTCTCACATTATGGCAGGAAACATTGCGTATGTTTATCAGGTTTATTAAAAAAAAAAAAAAGAACACAACACAGAACAGGAACAAAAACAAAATACCTAGCTCCCTCTAGAGCACTAACTAACATACGTGTTAGTTCCTTAATTACAGATAGAAGACCTGAGCTCTTTACCAATACTTAGCCCTTTTACCTCTGTAAGTGACAACACCTGAAGTCTCACTCTGTGACCCTCTCAGGGTGGGGGTTTGGTCCAAACAACAGACCCTGCATCTGTAAGGGTTTCAGTCCAGGGTTTTGCTGGAACTTGTCCTTACGTGGCTGTTGTGGCCATCTTGGTTCTTGGCAAGCCTCTTTCTCAATTTGCTTATTGACTGCTCCTGTTCCAGGGCTTAAATAGCAGCCAGTGACTCCCAGCCCCTGCCCAAGCATCTTATGCTATTCCATGTGTTCCTGGCCCCCTTGAGTTCCTGAGCCTTGCCTGTTCCTGAGACTTGCTTGTTCATTTGTATTCCCTGTTTCCGACCTCATCTTGGGACAGTGACCACTGCTCCTGGGCCACGTGCCATGACCCTCGCCTGTATCTGGACCTGCACCTATGCCACCTGCCTTGACCTCTGCTTGGATCATGACTACGATTTCTCTAATAGGACTCTGTCCCTTGGTTCTGGTTGGTGGTCTTATACCCCTACCTCAGCCCTGCGTGTCTGCTTCCTATCAGAGAGGAGCACAGTTAGAGAATCCAGCAGGCCTGGGAACTGTTCCTACCGGCATCCTTGCTGGTTGGGGGAAAAGCTCCGTTTTGTCAGGCTCCAGACTGTTTTTTAAAGCCCTTGAAATCAGCAAAAACTGACACAACTTAGCTGTTTGCCTAGCTAGGAGTTTAACCTTCGGCCTGCTGGAGCACATGCATACTGCATGCTCTCTCTAACGTAGTTAGTCTGTGACTGTCACGTATCCTCCCCCACCCCAGCTCAGACCTGCTGGGGTGGGGTACCATGTACACCCATCAGGGTACCCCAGGCTACTTCATCAATTTGAGTATCTTCAGGCTACTTCCCCAATCTGAGCGCCTTAAGGCAATCCTTTGCAGGAGATGTGAGAACCCATAGTCGCCATTAGACATTGATGTGTGCTGTTTTGGGGCAACAGTTCTCCAAACACATCAATGTCCTCGTCCTTGTTGGAGAGTCCAACTTCAATTTCTTCTCCTTTTTCTTATTTGACTTCGAGTCAAGTAAGTCCTTGAACTCTGCTTTAATTATGTGCCTTTCACACTGTTGGACGGTTTTCTAGGCTTCCGGCAAAAAACATGGATCTGATTCTCTTCGCTTTTATGTCATGGCAAAGAGCAGTGAGAATTGGAACTGTTCAAGGCCAGTGTTGAACTTCGGTGCTTTAGCCTGATGCGCTTAGCTTCCTCAACCTTGTGAAGGATTTATCGCTCAAACTCAATTTTCCATTTCACCAACTCTTCTTTTACTCGCTTGGCAACGAGTTCTACTACGCGTCGTGTGATCTCTTCCCTTTCACAGTATGCGTGTAGCTCAGTACCATTAATCTCCAGCACCTCAACTTTTTCAGAGTTCTCATCAACTCTATCTATACCTTGTTGCATCTCTGTTTTGCAGTCGGCAGACTTGTAGGCTGGCCTCTCTTTCTCAATGCATTCAGACGGAAAGACCTCTGGATAACCAGTGATGTCTTTCTCAGGGTGTGATAGCGGACACATTTCTGTTTCTAGTCAGAGACTGCATTTTTATAGTGGCTCCTTTCATAGTAAGGAACCCGTTTCGGACCATATGGGCATGGTAGAACGACTTTAGTGCAATTACACATTGCTTCAAATGTCCATACTTCTTCTTTTGTCGCTGCATCCTCCAAATTGACTGAACAATGCAGGCTGCTTTATTTCGGCAATTAAGCCGATGTGTTTTCATTCCTCAGTAGGCAGTCTTTTTAAGGAAAAAGGGGGATACCTGGCGCTTGATGTTACTTAGTCCATATATTCCTCAGTAGGCAGTCTGTATGAGGACAGTAGCATAGTGTTTGTGCAGATAACTTTCTCTCTCTATCCTTCCTTGCATGAGGGCTTTGTAGTATATCTGAATTATTAGAATGCTTCTCTTATTTTGGTGCAAGTTTAGTTCAGCAGCGAGATGATTCTGTTTCTTTAGTACATCCTGCAGTTCTCCTCTAAGAGTCCACTTCTTCCTTGTGCTGACTCAGAGTTTGCATCAATGCATCCTTCGTTATATTTTTGAGCTCTGCAGATTTCTTCACTTGGGTTGCAGCTTCTTTACTTTTCCAGGCCTCTTTCTCTTGGGCGTACTAACTGTTGGGAACAGAACTGCATCTCTGCATCTCTAGCTCCTGCTCCAATTTCTGGACCGTCTCTTGCTCCCTCTCATAGCGAGTCACCTGGCCTCTAAGCTCCACCACCAGCATGGCTCTGGTGATGATCAGTGTGGCCTCATGCTACTCTGCGGGGGAATCAAAGAATACTCGACTCCAGTAATCACAAGAATTCTTGGATTAATAACATCCCTGGACAGGTTTATGTGGGTTAAACACAACTGTAGTAAGGATGACATTTTTGAAATTCAAGCCAACAAGTTGTTTCAGAGATTCATTGATAGGGGTTATCCGGCTGATAAGCTTTGTAAAGATCTGGATAGAGTGAGGAAAATGGACAGGACCCGGATGCTTAAACCAAATCTTGATAAGAGAAAAGATCCTCTAAAAAGTAAGGCCGATGTTGCCTTCATTACGAACTATACCTCAGTTAATAAACAAATTGAGCATATCATTAGACAACATTGGAGCATCCTGTGTAATGATCCCATTTTGAGTAATCATATTCTTCACTCACCCAGATTTATATACAGAAAAGTGAAAAATGTAAAAAAAATCTTTTGGTCCCCAGTGATATAGAGCAAGCCACCATTAGTGTAAGAGATACCAGGTGGTGAGGCGTTAAACCCGTGGGAAATTTCTCATGTGGGAACATGCTCTATTTGTAAATATCTACACCCAGAGAAGAAGACATTTATGTCAAATGTTACACAAGAAAGCTTTGATATTTGTGAACTGTAATTCCACTCATGTTGTGCATCTCTTGGAGTGCACCTGCGGGTCCCAATATGTGGGCGGACAAAACGCTGCCTGAAAATTCGCATTCAGGAGCATGTGAGGAACATTAGGAATGGATTTGATAAGCACAGCTTGTCACGTCATTTTGCTACGAATCACAATATAGATCCTTCCTCCCTTTTGTTTAAGGGTATCAAAATTGTGCCCTGTGATAGAAGGGGGGAGATAGGTAAAAAAAGTCTCTCATCACAAGAAACTTACTGGATCCACAAACTGGATACTTCAGTCCCAAAAGGACTAAATGAGGATATTGATATCTGGTCCCTGTATTAACTCTTTGTTTACTAACATCCACTTTACCCTCTCCAGTATTATGGTATTTTGTTTTCACTGTTTCATCCAAGTTCTGCTAAATTACTTATCTAAATACAATTTTCCTCTATTCCTAATATGTTTTCGGAGTTGTAGTACGCATTTGTTTAGTAGTATCCAGGAGGTTCTCTATTTTTTTCTCTACTGTATGTAGATTAGAGTTTAGTGAAGTATTTCTTGACCATTCTTGTTTTATTATTTTAAATGTTCTAAATATGTTCTACTTTTCTTTGCAGCATTTATACATTTATACATATATTCTGCTTGTTGTATTTTTGGTATTAAACTGATTAATTATGCTGTGAAGGTTCCCGTGAGGTACTGCTGATTGGTTGGCTGTGTTTGTAATGCCTGACCAATTATCAGAGACCGCGGGGTATTTATTATACCTGTTAGCTACTATTTTTTAATCCCTGATGAAGTGGTGTTTGCGCTACAAAACACGTAGGAGGGTCCTATTTTAACTTTGTATTGTGTACTATATCTTGAATTTGATCTGCCGGTTCCATAACATTTGCACTGCTTCGATTGCTGTTTGTCTGGCTGTACTAATTAGCACCAGTCAGCTGGAATCACCTGTGAACGAGTATTCAGTGCTCACTGAGTGCCTTAATGTTTCTCTGATCCCAGTCTCAGCAGTGCACTTGTCTGCGCTGTTTGCAGTCTATGCTACATGGTTAACCCCCGCTGTGGTCTCCGGTAGCTGCTACCACCTCCTGCTCTGAACGGAGGGACAGATAAGGAGGCTGTCGGTGGTACACTTTTGTTCGAGACTTTTATTCACCCCACGTTGAATCTGCGGGACTTTTGTGTTGATAAACACACATACTGTATATTTGGACGTGACCTAGGAGTAATGTTGTAATCTGCTCCCCGCCTGACTGGTGAGAGGAGAGTTGTGAACCCCGGAATACCGAGACTTTCTACACAACACTTGTAACCCAGTGGACTCGCTCTAGTAGATACCGGTGACGTCAACGGAGCAGGTTTTAGGATACAGAAAGATTCATCTGACCGAGGGGTACTCCAGGAGGATTCATCGTGCCCATATGAGAGAGGCCACCTAGCTGCTGATGACAACCCTATTTCTCCCCTGTTCCGCATCTGCTGACCGGTAACCCATGTCTGAACCCATGATGTGCCTGTGATTATTTACTTTGATGTACGCAGATTACTTACCTGTTTACAGTTTTTATTTCATTTAATACATTCTTCATTATGTGTGTCTTTCTTGTTTTTGTCTCTTCTCGTGGTAGCGGGTGCTGGGCCACCCCCCTTGATCATAGCTGCAGACATTCCATTTTTTCACCCTTGTACACAGTTTTGTATATTATACATTTTTTGACCACTTGATTATTTATCTGTTTTAATCACTTTGGGTGTATAGGATCTGTAGGTTAGTTTTGGTTACACTTCCCTATCAAAGATCTCGTGTATCACTTAATGTTAACAGTAGCGCACTTTATCTATTTTTTAATTTGTTCTTGCTCACAAGTGATACTTCTATTTGCTGTACACTGTATGGTGGAGTGTTTTTGTCACTTTTTTACCCACCATAACATATAATGTGTTGTTGATGCTGTTTAGAAACATACTGTGCTGCTGAGTGTCAATGTCTCTTCGACTTTTGACATTGCTTGTTCACTGGTGCCCCCTGCTAAGATGAGTGATTAATTCTATTAAATCCATACACTTTAAAATATATATATATGTACTGTAGTGCCGACGAGTATTCTAAAACAAATCTGGGGCAATCACCAACAAGACCCAGGTACATGCTGGGTACATGCTGGGTACATGCTGGGTACATGCTGGGTACATGCTGGGTACATGCTGCAACATTTCAGTGACATTTCTGCAGACAGACTAATGGCCCATCGGATTAACCGCAGGGGTCCCTGGCAGTCCCATTCAAACTGAATGGGACTGCCAGGGACCCCTGCTATGTTAATCCGATGGGCCATTAGTCTCTGCAGAAATGTCACTGAAATGTTGCAGCATGTACCCAGCATGTACCCAGCATGTATCCAGCAAGTACCCAGCATGTACCCAGCATGTACCTGGATCTTGTTGGTGATTGCCCCAGATTTTCCAAGGCAAGTTTTAGAATATTCGTCGGCACATCTGTAGCTCACTTTCTCTCTAGTGGGATGGGTCTACAGGTGCTGGCTTTACCTGTCAGCTCACAGGGATCTGAGCCTCCGTTAATGGGAGCATGGGCTATCAAAGATACTGAGTGGCAGCGCCTCCACCTGCACGGGATCCCAATTGGATGAGATAACCCAGAGCAGGAACTATTAATAACAACCCACAGATTATAATAATAACATTTACTGTGTGCAACAACCATAAACATATACATGCAATAGCAATACTAGAGGTTACAGCTATTACCCCCACACCGTGTCCACAGTACCCGAGGTGTCCTTTGGTCACTTTACCCAATAAATGTCCCCAAAAGATGCCCACCCCTCTAGGCATGATCAGCGCCTTATTATACCAGTGCTGGTGCACATTTGGTGAATGATACCTGCCGGGTGTCCACACCCGGGCGTGCTAACGGGTAGAAGTAGAGGATCCGCCGATACAACGATATCCTCCGCTGGATGGGATGCCTCCTGCTAGAGTAACCGCTGCAATGATGATCCTATTGCAGCCTGGTCCCAGACTGCGGTAATAATGCTTAAATGACACAGCTGTGGCCCTAAGCTGGCTAACCACTAAAGGAAGAGGATCCCTAACTGAAGGGCCTTCCGTACAGCAGCCACAAGCTTAAAGTGAGTTGGGGCCTAACTGGGGCCTAGGGGATTTCTGGCCTAGTGCAGAGGGCCAGAGACCCCGGCACCTGTACAACCTCCCCTAGCTGCTGCTACAACTGACAGCAAGCCCTCTCAGTTGGTACGCTAACAACTGCCTTAGCAGAGAATCCTAACACTCCATTGGCCAGGCCTAGTCACCTGACTCAGCGGCAACCTCCCTTCTCCCAAGCTGCAGCGGAGATAAAAGCCAAACCAGGGAACCCAGGCCACATATACTCTATTTCCTCGATTCTAAGATGCCATCGATTCTAAGATGCACCCTTGATTTAATAAAAAAAATTGTGGAAAAAACAAACTATATTAAATGTGCAGAATTTTTTTTTCTGAGGGGAGAGAGAGAGGGGAGAGAGAGGAGGGAGGGGGAGAGAGAGAGGAAGAAGGTGGGGAGGGAGAGAGAGAGGAGGGAGGTGGGGAGGGGGAGAGAGAGGAGGGAGGTGGGGAGGGGGAGAGAGAGAGAAGGGAGAGGGGGAGAGAGAGGAGGGAGAGGGGGAGAGAGAGGAGGGAGAGGGGGAGAGAGAGGGGGGAGAGAGAGGAGGGAGAGAGAGGAGGGAGGGGGAGAGAGGAGGGGGGGAAATAGAGAGAGAGGGGGGGGAGAGAGAGAGGGGGGAGAGAGAGAGAGAGGGGGGCAGAGAGAGAGAGAGGGGGGAGAGAGAGAGGGGGGGAGAGAGAGAGGAAGAGGGAGAGAGAGATCGGGAGGGGGGAGAGAGATGGGGAGGAGAGGGATAGGGGGAAGGGGGAAGAGAGATGGGGGAGAGGGATAGGGGGAAGGGGGGAGAGAGATAGGGGGACAGGGATAGGGGGAAGGGGGAGAGAGATAGGGGGAGAGGGATAGGGGGAAGGGGGGAGAGGGATAGGGGGAAGGGGGAGAGAGATGGGAGGGAGAGGGATAAGGGGGAAGAGGGAGAGAGATGGGGGAAGAGGGATAGGAAGGAAGGGGGAGAGAGATGGGGGGTGAGGGATAGGGGTAAGGGGGAGAGAGATGTGGGGGAGAGATGGGGGAGAGCGATAGAGGGGAAGGGGGGAGAGAGATGGGGGGAGGGGGATAGGGGGGATGGGGAGAGGAAAAGAATGGAAGGACACACAAAGACTGACAGACACACACACACACACAGATACACACAGACAAACACACACCTCCTTCTGCACGTGCAGCTCACACAGAGATTTGCCAGGGGGGAGGAGGGGGGCTGCTGTGTCCGGCTGCTGTGAAGACAGAGCCCTGTCCCTGGCATCTCCACTGAACTCTGCACCTCATGGAGGGGTTGGGGGGAGGCGTGATCTCTCTGCACGGAGGGGGGGGGGGTCTGTGATCGCAGCTATGCTGTTTGCAGAACACAGAAGACCAGCCGCATCTCCAGCATATCTCTCTGCATGAGGGGAAGGAGGGGGGCGTGATCGCAGACATTTTTGCTGCACACAGAAAACCGACAGGCATCTCCAGCAGCGCCCCCTGGCTGTTTTTTTTCCCCCCAGTACTTCGATTGTAGGACGCAGACCTATTTCCGCCACGTGAAAAAGGGAAAAAAACTGCGTCTTACAATTGAGGAATTACGGTATATATAAATATATATAACATACACATAGATGAATACTGCATCAAACAACCAAAAAAATAAATGCACTGTCTAAACCAAAACAGAAAATAACTGAAAATAACAAAAATAATATCTGCTAGGCGGTGCTAGAGGAATAGAATAAATATGTAAACACAGAAAAAGAAACCTCTCAAAAAGCACTCAGACTAATATTGCAAAGAATAATAATAATACATTTATTGGATCAAAATATAAAGGAAAACAAAAAACAGCTGACTGAAACCCTGCCTAACTGGGCTCAAAAAACTATCATGGGACAGAAAAAATAAATAAACCAAAGGGACTAACTCACAGAAGAAAAAAATATAATGAACAAAACCTCAATAAATGAAACCACTAAGGGGACCAAGTACCCATAGTGATCCACAACCGGACGGTCATATAGAGGAGACAATGAAAAATAAAACCCAATAGAGACAGAAACCTCTAAAGAAGAAAAATAATTGTGGTTTTGGACCACCAGGAAAGGTATAAACATAACACGGATAAATATACCAAGCATACTATGCTAGTGCGTGGTGGGGCACTGGGATGTAATGACCTAATAACATGGAACTATAAATATAGCACATAACAGAAAACATAAAGGTACTTCAGTGACCCAAACACAAACCCAAAATAGGGACATATACAGGAGAGAGACTCATATACTTCAAACCAGTATGATTACTGCCTGATAACGATAGTATATGAAAAAAGTATACTCAGCTCCTGTATGGCATAGATAACATGGATCCAAATGCAGTGTAGAATCCTGGATGGTGGTAACCACAAACAAAGTACAACAGCTACATATGAGGAAAGTCCCAGCAAATAATAAAGTCCAAATAAGAGCCAGCAGTCAGGGCCAGCAGCACATACATACCACAACGCGTTTCGCCCACTAGGGCTTCTTCTAAGGTGGTAATTAGGCCATGGAGCATGTCCGGTTTAAAAGGACATTGCATGATGACGTATTTTTTGCGCCAAAAAAGTCCCGTATCCATACATATTAAAGGGTTGACTGCCGCGCATGCGCATCGCAAATACCCATACCAGGCCCAAAGTAGATGGCGCTATAACCAGGCAGCTTCTGCTTCCATAGCAGACCAATTTCACAGAGCCTAAGGTAACGTAATGACGTCATCTTCGTGCGGCAACGGGAGTCCAATTCCCGCGCATGCGCATGACAGACCTCCATATCAAGCATCCGGATAAACAGTGCTGCAGCCGGGCACATAGCAAGCCAATCCCATAGAGACTGAGGTAACGCAATGACGTCATCTTCTCGCCGCAACGGGAGTTCAGTTCCCACGCATGCGCATAGTAAACTTTCACATCGGGCACCTAAATGAATAGTGCTGCAGCCGGACAATTACCTGCTTTCATAGCAGGCAGGATGAAAATGCCGGTACTCATGTGACATGTGCAGTAGCAGACCTCATATCCATGATAGAGAGACTTTAGAGGCGAGAATGTCCATCGTTATAGTTATACTATCAGTGCACACTCAGAATATGATTTTCCATTCTTAACTTCAACAGATGTTATAGTATAATAACACAATCATTGCAGAAGATCTTAAGGGTGTCAGCCTTTGTTCAGTGGACAGAGATAAAACACATACTCCAAGGGTATGGTATCTCCCCTGTAAGGAAATCCTCAGGATACATTGAATATTTATAAATATCTAAAGTAGTGGAAAAGAGTCAATTTACTGAATAAAACCAAACTATTGTCAGATTAGTACTAAAAACACTAAAACAGAAAAGGGGAAAATACATGTAATTATTATAGCATGAGTGAGGGGAGAGTAAGGTAAGGATCACTGTAAACAACTGTAAATAAATAAAACATAAAAAACAGTCATAAACCTAAACACTGACCTTTAAATCCCTTAAAAATAAAGACCAAAATTTTATTAAGAAAAGCGGAAGGGGGCGGCGACGGTGAAGAAGATGGAACCTTGATTTCTGAGCTCCTCTCCCACCGGCATTAATAAAGCTAATAACAGCAACAGATCCCACGATCTAACTATATAAACCATAAAGAAAAACTTATAAACAGGATGCCAGCATGCAGGGTGGCCCGAGCTAAAAGTCAGCCGGTCACTACATATTTTAAAAAGAAAGCAGAGACACCAGCGGAGAAATCAAAGCTTCCCGCTCAGCTTGATAACATGGACCCTGTCAGTGATCCCTCTCAGGAGGATGAAAGGGACGAGGAGATTGTCAGACGAAAGGACTTGAAAGAATTTTGTGCCAAGATGCAAAAAAAATAATTTAAGACTGAATTATGGGCTCTTAGGAAGGAGGTTGACGCACTTGGGGAGCGAACTGACACCCTGGAGAGAAATGCTGATGAAACTACAGCCACCATTGCACAGATACAGGATCAAGTCTCCACAATGAATGACAGAATCAAATTTCTGGAAGATAAAGTGGAAGATGCTGAGAATAGAGACAGAAGGTGCAATATAAGGCTGAGGGGTGTCCCAGAAAGTGTCCTCGACCCTGAGGATTTCACAAATAGCTGGCTGGAACATATTTTCCCTGATAAACCAGAGTCTGAAATCAAACTGGACAGGTGCCATAGAACTCTCCGTGGCAAACCTCAGAAAGGTGACCCCCCAAGAGACATTGTGGCCCGCTTCCACCATTTTCGCACTAAAGAGGAGGTCTGCAGACTTGCCAGAGAGGATAACTCCCTAGCCTTTGAAGGAGATAAAATACAAATATTTCAAGACCTAGCACCGGCCACCTTAATCAAACGAAAAGCCTTAGCACACATCACTAATCTCAGGGATAACAACGTGAGGTATAGGTGGTTGTTTCCCTGCGCCCTCCTATCCATTAAAAATGGAGTAGCACACACACTGCGGAGCCCTGATGATGGTGAGGGATTCTTAACCAAACTTTGTCTCACCGGAGCTAACCATATTTCACCCCACATCTCTCCGACCCGTTCCAGCATCCCAACACCCACCTGGAGCCGCGCTGGCACCTCGAGCACCAGAAAACCCACCAAGATGGCGCAACCGGGTCAGCAACAGGACCTGCTAAAGATTAAACAACTATATGTGCTATGCCATGCAGGATCCCGCACTCATATCAGCCACCCTGCACTAGAGGAACCGGAGTGCCGCCGGAATACCAAACTACTGACTCCCCGACTCTCTGATATGGACCAGCCTTACCTAGATGTCCCCTGGATGTAAGACATCGTTTATCACCTGGAGCCGACATGCACCCAACTTTAGCACGGCAGCCATCTTACCAGGCTCCTTCCTGGTCTCGCGCCGGAAGCAGAGTGGCTTTCGCGCGCTTCAGGAGCTGACGTCATCACCAGGCGCCCTCTTCTCGTGAGATCACGGACGCCACCGGATGACATAGGCACTGATCTCGTGAGATCCAAGATGGAGGCCGGGGATTGTCCGGGAGGGTCGTGAGGTGGTAGGAGAAGTGCTGAAATAGTAGCACTCCCCTCCGACCGCCCCAGACAGTTTGAAGTCCGGCCCAAAGTGCCTCACGGGGGTCACTCACACATACAGTTCACCCAAAACAACACAGCAAATAAAGAATCCCCCTACACACCCCTTTAAATATTGTTATATTCAGTAAATTAAGGTTATACCATAAATATAAATATAAGTAGATATGGTTATATTATAGATATGGTTATAGATATGGTTATAATATAAGTAATAAAATATATATATAATGTATATAAATGTATATAAATCATCAATTAACATGGTTCATAATATAAATGATTAGGATATATTTTATATAGTTAATTAATTAATTAATGGTTTATAATATAATTAATTAATTCTGATATATTTTATATACTTTATATACTTTCTACATTCATAGTGGGGTTCCAGAATATTAAGCACAGACGCCATAATGTAGATTTGATATATATTAGCTATGTAATAGTTGTAGATATATAATGAAGTATACACAAGTCAGGGCATATTATTGATAAATAAGCCGTATATGTTAACATTTATATCACAAAGATGGTTATATGTATTTTTAGGAATATGGTTATGTGTATATGTATGTATAGGTGTTTATGCACAGATATGTATGTATATGTATGTGTATGTACGTATATATGGGCATGTATATATATATATATATATATATATATATATATATAGGTACCAGGGAAAGTTTATTTGGATATGTATATGGATATATAGAGATATATATGGATGTGTATGTATTTATATGTGCCCATATAAGTTATATGCCCACAGTAGCGAATATATAGTGTATATAGTTAATATTTTAGTTATATAGGAACAGTTAGTTCAAATTATATAAATTACATACTATATGACAATGGACCGTCTAGACAAATTTGAAAGCGGACGATTTAGACAAATAATAAAAATGACAGGTTGGATGAGTGCGGAATTCTGACGGGTTTGACAAGGTTGATTAGTTAGTTTGTTAAGTTAATTATGACAGATACGTTTTATATGTGTTATATATATGTGATACCAGTTTACAAGTTATACAAGTTGTACAATATAAATATGATGCCGGGGGAGCTACTCCCCTTCGTGCATGTACCCCCTTTCTCAGTCCTCAGTTCGGAAGGACCGTTACCAAGACCCAGGATGGTTGATCTCCACTTTAGGAGTCTGGCCCATCATGAAATTGGAGCCAGACACCCCACCCTCTGGGCGCAGGAGCTACTCTCGGGGGCTCCCGAGATATGCTCTTGTATTCTATGTTTTTCTTTATTATTATTTATTTTTCTCCCACCTTTTATTTTCCCTCCCCACCCTTCCCTGCCGCAATCCCATCGTTGTTTCCCATGTATTGTCTACCTATCCCCACCCTTTCCCTCACCCCTCCCTCCCTAGGATGTATGATATCCAGCCACCACATCAAGCTGGCATAGCAGGTATGAATATTACTGTAAGAAACCCCTGGAAAAACATCAAGAGTAAGTACATTGCTCACTTTACATATTTTCTCTTACACATGAAAAATGGCGCTTACATGTATTTCACATAATGTAAAGGGCTTTAATAGCCTGATCAAAAGAAAGCTGGCTTTCACAGATTATAAGAGAAAAAAGACGGAGATGTTGTTCTTGCAGGAGACGCACTTCAGCAAGAATAACTCACCTGGGTTTTTAGACAAAGGCTTCACTCAATTTTACATGGCTTCAGCATCTGTCAAGAAAAGAGGAGTGGCCATTTTATTTCATAATACCATCCCCTTTGTACTCCAGACAATTAAGAAAGACGCAGAAGGTCGCTATCTCATTCTCACTGGAACAATCCATGAACAGCCCATCACATTGGCCTCCATATATGCTCCTTGTGTACAAGAGGCATCTTTCTTTGACAGATTCTTTCGCCTGTTGAGTTCAGTAGCTAAAGGATATATCATAATTGGAGGAGATTTCAACATTACGATGCAATCTTCCCTGGACAGGTCAGGAGGAGGCGACTCTGATAATAAAAGAGTTCAAGACACCCTACGCAGTGCATTGAAAGACATCCAATTAGTAGATATATGGAGGGAGTTGCATCCAACATCTAGGGACTACACCTTCTACTCTCACCCACATACCTCGTACAGTAGAATCGATTATCTCTTCGTTTCGTGTCACATGGTTCCGAAGGTCACTAATGCAATGATCCATGATATTTCATGGTCTGACCATGCACCAATCGAGCTTAGGTGCAACAATATTGTGACCAGTCGACCAGGCGCAAATTGGAAACTCAACGAATCTATCCTTAAAATACCCGACATTTGTACTACAATAGCTCAGGAAATAACTCAATTTTTTGAGGTTAACACAGGCTCTGTGGAATCCCATACGGTCTTATGGGAGGCTCATAAAGCAACTTTAAGGGGCATAATAATCAGTATTACCGCCAAAAGAAAACGAGTCAGAGATTCCAAAATTCGGACGCTCCAATCCAAATTACATTTCCTGCTATCAAATCATAAAACCAATTCAGATCCAATTACAGCAAAGGAACTGAAAGACACAAAAATCGAATTAAATATGCTACTGACTTCCCGAGCAGATAACTCCTTATGTTGGTCTAAGAGAAAGTTTAATGAAAAAGCTAACAGGCCGGATACGATGCTAGCTTGAGCACTAAAAGATAGGCAATCTAAGTTTAACATCCAAGCTATACGCTAAAAATCAGGTATTCCCACGGCCAACCCTAAAAGAATAGTAGAAGAATTTGGTTCATTCTATGGTTCCCTATACGACGGAAAGAAAGTGGCACACAATAAAAACACGAGCAGTGCACTGAGAGATTTCTTGGCCAGCTCAAAACTGGAGAGATTGACAGATCGTGACAGAGAAGCTATGGGCACTGACTTCACATTGGAAGAAGTGTCGCAAGCCATCAAGGAACTGAAACCATCAAAAGCACCAGGTCCTGATGGCTTTTCGGGGCTGTACTACAAGAAGTTCTCTGAATCACTCGCCCCACAGTTGCTCCATATGTTTAATGCTATTTTAGCAGGAGCCCCTATTCCCGAGGATATGCTACGGGCGTCTATATCACTAATACATAAACCTGGCAAGGATCCGCTCAATTGTAAAAGCTATAGACCAATTTCTCTAATCAATACCGATATAAAAATATATGCCAAACTTCTGGCAAATAGATTGAGTCTAATCCTACCCAGACTAATACATCCAGATCAAGTTGGGTTTGTTAAGGGGAGGCAGGCAGCGGATAACACCCGACGATTCATTGATCTGTTAGAATTGGCAAACAAAAATAACACAAAAAGCATGTTATTAAGTCTGGATGCAGAAAAAGCTTTTGATAGGATAGACTGGCCATATCTACGAGAGACGCTCACGGCATTTGGCTTCGGAAATAGGGTGAGTGGAGCGATTATGTCGCTGTACTCAGGCCCTTCTGCCAGAGTCATACATCAGGGCTTCCCCTCAGACCCTTTTCCTATCCAAAGTGGCACAGGGGTGCCCATTATCTCCCCTCCTGTTTGCCCTATGTATTGAACCCCTGGCGGCACGTATTCGAGAAAATCCGGATATCTCAGGGTTAAACGCATACTCCCAATCACACAAAGCGGCCCTGTATGCAGATGATATCCTATTAATCATCTCAAACCCCCTCACATCATTACCTAATCTATTTGACCTTTTAGATAAATTCTCTAAGGTCTCTGGGTTTAAGATAAACCAATCCAAGTCTGAGGCTCTGAATATCAATCTCCCTGGACATATAGAGAAACTACTGAAATTGAATTTTAATTTTAACTGGCAAAATAATTCACTCAAATATTTGGGGATCCATATCACCAAAGATGCAAAACACATCTATAAGGCAAATTATCCCAAACTAATTCGGACTCTAAAACAAGACCTAATCAGATGGTCCTCCAAGAAGATTTCTTGGATAGGAAGGATACACAGCGTGAAGATGAATTTACTTCCCCGTATCCTATACCTCTTCCAGACATTGCCTGTGCCACTCAAACTGAAGGATATACTCTCACTTCAGTCTGAAATATCCAACTTTATCTGGGGAGGGAAAAAAACGAGAGTAAATAAATTAAACATGAAGAGACCTACTTTAGCAGGGGGCTTAGCGGTACCCTGCCTGTTGTCATATTTTAAAGCAGCTCAATTAAGCCAGATCATTCAATGGCATTCCGACCCTAAATTAAAAAGATGGGTGGAGCTAGAAACTGCTGCTTGCTCCCCATTAGAGCTTAATAATCTGATTTGGCTACCTAAATCGTCAAGGAAAGACACTTTGTTCCCACTCACCTCAACGACTAACTCTTTATCTGTCTGGGAAGTAACAAGACTGAAAAACTCACTCACATCAGCAAACTCGCTGATGTCACCTATTTGGAACAATCCTAATTTTGCACCGGGTGTTATTGGTCATAATCACTCAATCTGGAGACACAAAGGATATGATAGACTCAAAGATTTGGAGGGCTTCGATCTAAAAATTAAATAATTTGACCAACTCAGATTAGAATGATATTCCCCATGCTGAATTCTACAAATTCCTAGAGATCAGAGCATTTTATAATAAATTCGCCCCATACCCCCCATTGACGAATTTCGAAAAAGCTCTGTCGGGCAGAAACCGACACAAAGGGACTCATATCTACAATATACGGAGAGGTAGTCGAGCCTGCAACTTCAAAACAACAAATGCCCTCATTTCGTACCCAATGGGAGAGAGACCTTGGGGAGACATTAGAGGACGAGGAATGGAATACTATATTTTTAGGAGCCGCAAAAAGCTCGATGTGCACCACACTGACGGAGAACGCATATAAAGCCCTCATGAGATGGTACCTCACCCCACTCAAATTATCTAAGTTCATACCAGGGTCCTCTCCATTGTGCCCTAAACAATGTGGAGGAACAGCTGACCTATTACATATGCTGTGGTCCTGCCCGCGGATATCACCGATATGGGAAAAGATCAGAAATTGGATCCAGAGAATATTTGATCTCACAATTCCCCCAGAAACGTGGCTGTTTCTCCTAAACAGACCTCTAAAGGGCCTATCAAAATCCAACAACAAACTAATTGCACACTTTGCAATCGCCACGCGGTGCGAGATCGCAGCATTATGGAAACGCCCCGAAATTCCAATTATCCCAAAGATTCGGAACCGTATTTGGTATATCTGCCAGATGGAAAAGCTAACAAGCCTAGTTAATGATACTGGTGACAACTACTTAAAAGTTTGGGCCCCATGGCTAGCTCAGACAGACATCCCAGGGGTAGAGCGTGACACAATTTGGCTATAATAGTAATAGATGCGTTCTCCTTGGGTGGAGTGGAAAATAAGTTTACGGCTGGATCACCATTCCCACACATTATTAACTACTTATGCTGCCACATGATCTTCTACAAGGTTCCATAGTTCATGAGCCGTCTTAGTAGACTCCTGAAACCTCTACATCCTCACCCTATACGTTCCCTTTCCTCCTTGCACCCCCCGCTACCCTACCCCCTCCCCCTTTTTTTTTAAATTTTTTTTTATTATTTATTATTTATTTATTTATTTTATTTTCCCTTGTTTGTAACAAATATTATTTTACCATGGATACACATAACCTAAAATAAGATCTTTACCTACGCGGCGGAGTAGGGCTCGAAAAACCGCGTGGGCCCAATAGATATGTTATACCTACATCATTATGTAATATATGCTACCCTGTTCACCATGTATTGGATATGTTTTTCATGTATATCATGTATTTACACACCAATAAAATACAAGTTATAAAAAAAAAAAAAGAAAAGCGGAAGGGAAAGGCCAAAACTGGGGAAAACGGATAACATCATAATTTATAAAAACATAGAAAACCCCAGGTAATCATTCAGACCCTGGGGTAACATTGAGCCCAGAGTGACAATCCACCTGCATTCTCTCTGTAGAGGCGCTCTTTCGATATCGCCACCACGTATCCCCAAAGAGACACGTTCTATGGCGAATGCAGATAATACTGAATTGTCAGCCTTATGTTCACTTAAGAAATGTTTAGCAACTGTCGTAATCTTTTTTGATAATTCTAGGTCCCTTGATGCCGATTTTATATTCCGACAGTGTTCTAGTATCCTAAAACGAACCTCTCGCGTAGTCATGCCTACATATATTTTATTGCAGGGGCATGTAAGGTAGTAGATTATCCCCTTGGAACGACAGTTCAGAAAATGCTTAATCTTGAACTGTTGTATCCCCTTACTATCTGTAAAGGTAGAGGTCTGCCTTACAAATTTACAAGCAGAACAGCCACTACATTTAAAAAATCCCTTCTTGTCAAAAGTTGACAAGAAGGTAGGGTTTGTATGTGCAATGTAGTGGCTGTGAACCAACTTGTCTCTAAGGTTGGGAGACCGTCTGCTAGTAAAATCTACTTTAGGCCCTAAACTATCTTTTAAATCGGGGTCCATCATGAGAATCGGCCAGTGTTGTTGTAAAATACTTCTCAACTGGTTCCATTGCTAGTTAAATGTACCAATAAACCTAATTTTTTTTGGAGTATTTTTTTCCTTAATCTTAGGTTTCAATAAGGAGGCCCTACTCATATTTTTGCTACGTTCATAGCCTTGTTTGATTATTGATTTACTGTACCCTCTTGATTTAAACCTAGATTTCATCTCTGTTGCTCTTAATTCAAAGATACTAGGATTCGAGCAGTTTCGTTTAAGGCGAATAAATTCGCCAATCGGTACTCCCGAAATTTGATGTCTTGGGTGGGAGCTGGAAGCATGTAGAATTGCATTGGTGGCAGTTTCCTTTCTAAAAATATCTGTACTCAGTTGTCCGTCAGCATCAATGTTGATACACAGATCTAAAAAATCAATAGAACTGGAACTATGTTTGGAAGTTAATTTAATATTCAGGCTGTTGTGGTTGAGTACATCGACAAACAAACCAAAATCCTCTGCACTGCATCGATGTATCTCAACCACAACAGAACCCGATCCGTCATCTCTCTGTTGGCCTCAATAAAAACCACCTCCCGCTCCCACCAACCTAAAAAAAGGTTAACGTATGAGGGGGCACAAGCTGCCCCCATAGCAGTTCCCCTGAGCTGAAGATAAAATTTATTCCTAAACAAAAAATAGTTGTGTGTAAGAATAAAGGACATTAACTCCATCAAAAAATCCACTAAGGAACGTGATAGATTTGTCATGGATAGAAACATATGTGACGCCCTGAGACCATCCTGGTGATGAACGGAGGTATAGAGAGCCTCTACATCGCATGTAGCTAGAATTACATTTCCATCAACCGTAATCTCATTTAATCTTGATAGGGCATCCATGGTGTCACGGAGGAAGGTTGGTAAGGTCTCAACTATGGGATACAAAAAAGCATCAGTAAAACGGCAGATTGGCTCACTCAAACCCCCTATCCCTGCCACAATGGGCCTACCAGGGGGATTGAGGGTTTTTTTGTGTACCTTCGGTGGAATATAGAACGTGGGTACAATAGGATATTTAGACATTAGACCCTTGCTAATTTTGGGTGTTATTGTACCCTGTGAACAAGCGTTCTCCAGGATACAGTCCAGTTCTAACTTAAATTTGGCTGTAGGGTCTGAGCCAATTTCAGAATAGCATTTTGTATCCCTCAATTGTCTAAATACCTCTTTTTCATATTGTATTTTAGGCCAAATCACCACGTTCCCACCTTTATCTGCTGGTTTAATTTCCACTGTCGATATTTTGCTTAGATCGTTAATTGCCATCACATTTCGGGAGTACCGATTGGCGAATTTATTCGCCTTAACCTAAACTGCTCGAATCCTAGTATCTTTGAATTAAGAGCAACAGAGATGAAATCTAGGTTTAAATCAAGAGGGTACAGTAAATCAATAATCAAACAAAGGCTATGAACGTAGGAAAAATATGAGTAGGGCCTCCTTATTGAAACCTAAGATAAAGGAAAAAAATACTCAAAAAAAAATTAGGTTTATTGGTACATTTAACCAGCAATGGAACCAGTTGAGAAATATTTTACAACAACACTGGCCGATTCTCATGATGGACACCGATTTAAAAGATAGTTTAGGGCCTAAAGTAGATTTGACAAGCAGACGGTCTCCCAACCTTAGAGACAAGTTGGTTCACAGCCACTACATTGCACATACTAACCCTACCTTCTTGTCAACTTTTGACAAGAAGGGATTTTTTAAATGTAGTGGCTGTTCTGCCTGTAAATTTGTAAGGCAGACCTCTACCTTTACAGATAGTAAGGGGATACAACAGTTCAAGATTAAGCAATTTCTGAACTGTCGTTCCAAGGGGGTAATCTACTACCTTACATGCCCCTGCAATAAAATATATGTAGGCATGACTACGCGAGAGGTTCGTTTTAGGATACTAGAACACTGTCGGAATATAAAATCGGCATCAAGGGACCTAGAATTATCAAAAAAGATTACGACAGTTGCTAAACATTTCTTAAGTGAACATAAGGCTGAAAATTCAGTATTATCTGCATTCGCCATAGAACGTGTCTCTTTGGGGATACGTGGTGGCGATATCGAAAGAGCGCCTCTACAGAGAGAATGCAGGTGGATTGTCACTCTGGGCTCAATGTTACCCCAGGGTCTGAATGATTACCTGGGGTTTTCTATGTTTTTATAAATTATGATGTTATCCGTTTTCCCCAGTTTTGGCCTTTCCCTCCCGCTTTTCTTAATAAAATGTTGGTCTTTATTTTTAAAGGATTTAAAGGTCAGTGTTTAGGTTTATGACTGTTTTTTATGTTTTATTTATTTACAGCTGTTTACAGTGATTCTAACCTTTCTCTCCCCTCACTCAAGCTATAATAATTACATAAAATGTATTTTCCCCTTTTCTGTTTTAGTGTTTTTAGTACTAATCTGACAATAGTTTGGTTTTATTCAGTACATTGACTCTTTTCTCTTTTCCACTACTTTAGATATTTATAAATATTCAATGTATCCTGAGGATTTCCTTACAGGGGAGATACCATACCCTTGGAGTATGTGTTTTATCTCTGTCCACTGAACAAAGGCTGACACCCTTAAGATCTTCTACAATGATTGTGTTATTATACTATAACATATGTTGAAGTTAAGAATGGAAAATCATATTCTGAGTGTGCACTGATAGTATAACTATAACGATGGACATTCTCGCCTCTAAAGTCTCTCTATCATGGATATGAGGTCTGCTACTGCGCATGTCACATGAGTACCGGCATTTTCATCCTGCCTGCTATGAAAGCAGGTAATTGTCCGGCTGCAGCACTATTCATTTAGGTGCCCGATGTGAAAGTTTACTATGCGCATGCGTGGGAACTGAACTCCCGTTGCGGCGAGAAGATGACGTCATTGCGTTACCTCAGTCTCTATGGGATTGGCTTGCTATGTGCCCGGCTGCAGCACTGTTTATCCGGATGCTTGATATGGAGGTCTGTCGTGCGCATGCACGGGAATTGGACTCCCGTTGCGGCGCGAAGATGATGTTATTACGTTACCTTAGGCTCTGTGAAATTGATCTGCTATGGAAGCAGAAGCTGCCTGGTTATAGCGCCATCTACTTTGGGCCTGGTATGGGTATTTGCGATGCGCATACGCGGCAGTCAACCCTTTAATATGTATGGATACGGGACTTTTTTGTGCGCGAAAAAAAATACGTCATCATGCAATGTCCTTTTAAACCGGACATGCTCCATGGCCTAATTACCACCTTAGAAGAAGCCCTAGTGGGTGAAACACGTTGTGGTATTTATGTGCTGCTGGCCCTGACTGCTGGCTCTTATTTGGACTTTATTATTTGCTGGGACTTTCCTCATATGTAGCTGTTGTACTTTGTTTGTGGTTACCACCATCCAGGATTCTACACTGCATTTGGATCCATGTTATCTATGCCATACAGGAGCTGAGTATACTTTTTTCATATACTATCGTTATTATGCAGTAATCATTCTGGTTTGAAGTATATGAGTCTCTCTCCTGTATATGTCCCTATTTTGGGTTTGTGTTTGGGTCACTGAATTACCTTTACGTTTTCTGTTATGTGCTATATTTATAGTTCTATGTTATTAGGTCATTACATCCCAGTGCCCCACACACTAGCATAGTATGCTTGGTATATTTATCCGTGTTATGTTTATACCTTTCCTGGTGGTCTAAAACCACAATTATTTTTCTTCTTTAGAGGTTTCTGTCTCTATTGGGTTTTATTTTTCATTGTCTCCTCTATATGACCGTCCGGTTGTGGATCACTATGGGTACTTGGTCCCCTTAGTGGTTTCATTTATTGAGGTTTTGTTCATTATATTTTTTTCTTCTGTGAGTTAGTCCCTTTGGTTTATTTATTTTTTCTGTCCCATGATAGTTTTTTGAGCCCAGTTAGGCAGGGTTTCAGTCAGCTGTTTTTTGTTTTCCTTTATATTTTGATCCAATACATTTATTATTATTATTCTTTGCAATATTAGCCTGAGTGCTTTTTGAGAGTTTTCTTTTTCTGTGTTTACATATAAATATATATATATTTACTAGCGCATCTGAAACTGTAAGACGTTTCTAATTCAACAGAAGGAATCAGCTGCTGGAGGAGCATATTGCAGTTTCAATTGCTGAATTACGCAAAATGTCCGAAAATTGCAATTTTGGCACTAGCCTAGAATCTCTGTTAAGAGATTTGAATTGTATGTGGGGCTTGAGACAAAGCACTACAATGCAGACGCCTTGCAAGGAAAAATGTAAACTTCACCTTTGCCCAAGTAGCAGCTCGCTTATGAAGCCACATCTCACCATTGAAAAGAAATATAAACTTAATCCATTACACTGATCACACCCAAAGTTCACCTAATGCGCGGTTAGGAAGTATCTGTAAGAGCAGTCACCTTTCAAACCAAAGAACACCAAGGTCCTCATGCAGTAAGCAGCGATAAGCCACTTATCGCCAAAAAAGCCATCAGCGACTCAGTAAACGCAGAAAAGCTGGCGATAAGGGCAAAAATTGCTAGGGTGTTTTTTTGCCGAGAAAAAAAAAATCACCAAACGCGCTGTGATAAGCCACTTATCACCACTTATCGCCAGTTTCTCAAAGTTGCTCTATTCTAGTAGCTCCGATCAGTTTATCGAGGCTGATTGCCACTCAAATGTGACGTCACAGGCCATATTTAAGGCCGTGACGTCTCATTTGAGCTCAAGAATCCGACAGGTCAACATCATGGATTTAACATGGGGTTATTGGATTAACAGATGAAGACAAAAGATAAAGACAGAAGATAAAGAAAATAAAGAAATAATCACAGATGAAGAAAGAAGAAGATGATGGAAGATTAAAGAAAGAAGAATTTGGTTACCTGTTCGGGATCTTCACGGTGGATGGCGTTGGATTGAGTTTCATGATGTCACGGTACGAGAGCTTCCTGATTCCCCAGGATTCTGAGGGCCAACGCTTCTAAAGGTAAGAAAAATATTGAATGTATGAACTTTTATTTTTACAGGTTTTTTTTATTGGATTTTTTTTATGTTTTTCATTGCCCATTGACTGCTAATGTATTACTCTGTGCCTGTTTAGGGTACAGATGAATACAGTGGTAGCCAATGCATTTTTGGCCAAATGCATTTCATCTATTGATTGTTATATTCTCTAATTCGGTTTATTGTTTAAATTAAATTGTTTTGAATTGTGAAGGCTTGTGTATTTTTTGGAGGACAGATTAGCTAGCGTTTTTATTAAATGATGTATTTTGTTGGATACTGGTTTTCATTTATGTGTTGCCTAGTGGTTGTATTAATGAATTGTTGTGTTGGTTACTGCTTTTATGTATTACATTTATTGTTTGGCTAGTGGTATGATTTATGTAATTGATTGCCTGGTTGTTTTAATGATTTTATTGAATGCATAGTGGTTTTATTTCTTTAATTGATTGGCTAGTAGTTTTATTTAGGTAATTTATTGGTTGGTTGGTGCTTTTAATTTTTTATTTTGGGGGTTTAGGTTCTTGTTGTGTTTGTTTGATTATTGTGTATTTTGGACATTCATACTTTTGTATTAGGGTGACCATTGACTGCTATAGTAGCTTATCATGCCCATATTATATGGGTATGATGTACTACTATGCCACTCAATTGGTACAGGGTGTGTATAGTGAGTCTGGGGTGGGTGGTTAGGCCTCCCAGGTGGGTAGCGGGGGAGGATGGGTTAGCCCCTTAATTACTATAGCAGTTATTAACCGCTAAGGTGATTAAAGTGTTAGGGGCTATTGGATTGTATTTTTTATGTATTCTTTCTGGCAATAGAGATCATGGCCCTGTAGTATGCTGATGAGAACGCCCTTCATAATGGCATGGGTAAGTAGAATGGTTTTATTTACTTTATTTATGCTGGCTAATGTTTTGTTTAATAATGGACAAATGATCTATTATCCATATACTCTATGTGTTTGGGGGAGGTGTATTTATTTAAATGGAGGCCATCTTTAATTTTTTTTACAACACGAATGGTACCGCAGGCCAGCGGGGACCCACGGAGACGCCCGTGGGGAACACCCGGGGACCCCAGCCGGCCAATGTTATCAATCGTGTATTCAGATAAATAAATAAATAATGGTTTTATGTGGGGGCACAGGGGGTGGGTTGAGTATTGGTGCTTACTACTGTAGTGCCGACGGTTATTCTAACACAAACCAGTGGCAATCGCCAAACAGACCCAGGTACATACTGGGTACATGCTGGGTAGTGTTTAAGGCATTTCTGCATTGACTAATGACTCATCAGATTAACAGCGGGGGTCCCTGGCAGTCTCATTCAAACTGAATGGGACTGCCAGGGACCCCTGAGGTGTTAATCCGATGGGTCATTAGTCAATGAAAAAATGCCTTAAACTTGCCTTAAACTAGCCAGGTTACACCCAGCATGTACCCAGCATGTAACCGGGCTAGTTTAAGGCAAGCCTTAGAACACTCCTTGTCTCGTCTGTACATATTTTAATTTCAATTTTATTACTAGTAAAGATGAGCAGAGCGTCTCCGGAGCAGACCCGCATTGTTTTCAGGTTTGGGGACACCCTGCTTCCCAAGATAAAGGCCCCGTTATGGGGTGCCGGTATCTCCTATGCATGTAAATGTCCCGTGTCACTGTATCTCGGGTAGCAGGGGGTCCCCGGACCTGAAAACAACGTGGTTCTGCTCCGGAGACCCCCTGCTCATCTACACTAGTAATACAATTTAAAAAAAAAAATTATTATTTCGGTCGAGATTTGTGAGGCGGCTCTCTCCCTCTGCAGCAAAATCAACTTGCCGGGTGAGTCCTTTTCAGAGGGCAAATCATCTTGTCGCCAGCTACTCACCATGTTTGCAAATGTTGCTATCACTGGTATTCGGGAGTTTCTGCAGACCATGATAGCAACGCTGTCAAAAATGGCGAATTAAAAATCGTGGCCCTTTTTCTATCGGATTTTACTGCATGAGGCATTAATTCTTTATTCAAGGGTAGCGGCTCCAGCTGAGGTGGAAATCATAGATGTGACACGTTGTTTCCATGATGCAGAATGCCAAGATTCTAGCGTAACGGACACCATCAGTGTGTGTCCCGCCAGGAATTCAAGTCGGCAAGAGAGGAAAGAACTAAAAAGTGAGTAAATGACCAAATGCTACACACTGTTGGTGTTCGAAATAAAGTTTGGGTCAGTGGAATACTCACTAATTGAAATATAAGGAAATTGCAACACAAGAAAAACTGTCATATGCTGTTTTCTACACAAATTTCCCTCTTAGAATTTATAGTGCTAACATTTCCTTGTAACAAACAATGCAGTTTTCCAATGAAGATATCATATGTTTATGCTATTTACTGGTCCAGTGATTTTAGCAATAAATAATGGAACGTAAAGATATGCTTTAAAAGCCCATTACAGGTGAGAATTTATCAACTTCAACAATAACTTGTCCAATATACTAGTGGGAACAAATATCTCCACGATAGTGGAAATACTTATGTACATAGAACGACAAATAAAGACCATTGTGCAAATGAAGGAGAATCTTCACAAATCATCTATTCAAATTTAGCTAATAGCATCAGTGACCATTATAAAAGGGTGCTCAATGCAGTTGTAATTTGAACACCTGACGAAGACAGGAGACTAGGGGTGTACCACGTACCCGGAATTACCCGGTACCCGACGTTACCTGGCACATTTCCAGCTAACCCGGACCCGGCAACTGAGAAGTGGGCCTGGCGCCGGGTAAAATCATAGTAGCTGAAAATCTAATGACTTACCTTTCAGCTGGTGTGGGACAGCAGGTTTCTAGAGCAGAGGTGCGGCCGGCGGGAGCTGACGTGGAGCGGAGGGGGGCGGGCGGGAGTGGAGGTGGCGTGAGAGGAGGTGCGGAGGTGGGGCGAGAGGAGGTGCGGAGGTGGGGCGAGAGGAGGTGCGGAGGTGGGGCGAGAGGAGGTGCAGAGGTAGAGCAGAGGAGGAGTGCGGCGGTGGGGCAGGCAGGCGCGCAGGGTGAGCGGTGGTGCTGTCAGGCAGGAGCGGAGGTGCCGAGGTGGAGCGGCGGTAGGGCGGGTGAGCAGGAGCGGGGGTGGTGGGGTGGGCAGGAGCGGTGTTGCGGGCGGGCAGGAGCGGAGGTGCGGAGGTGGTGTGGGCGGGCAGGAGCGGAGGTGCGGAGATGCAGCAGAGGAGGAGGAGCAGTGGTGCGGGTGGGCAGGAGCGGAGGTGCGGAGGTGGTGCGGGCGGGCAGGAGCGGAGGTGCGGAGATGCAGCAGAGGAGGAGGAGCAGTGGTGCGGGTGGGCAGGAGCGAAGGTGGAGCGGCGGTGGGGCGGGCAGCAGGAGCGGAGGTGCGGAGATGCAGCAGAAGTGGAGGAGCAGTGGTGCGGGCAGGCAAGAGCGGAGGTGGAGCAGCGGTGGGGCAGGCGGGCAGGAGCGAAGGTGGAGCGGCGGTGGGGCGGGCAGCAGGAGTGGAGGTGCGGAGATGCAGCAGAAGTGGAGGAGCAGTGGTGCGGGCGGGCAAGAGCGGAGGTGGAGCAGCGGTGGGGCAGGCGGGCAGGAGCGGAGGTGGAACGATGGTGCGGGCGGGCAGGAGCGGAGGTGCAGAGATGGAGCGCAGGTGCGGAGGTGGAGCACTGGTGGGGCGCCAGGAGCGGAGGTGCAGAGGTGCGGAGGTAGAACGGTGGTGCGGGCGGGCAGGAGCGGTGGTGCAGGCAGGAGCAGAGGTGGAGTGGTGGTGCGGGTGGGCAGGAGCAGAGGGGTGGCGGGCAGGAGTGGAGGTGCAGATGTGGAGCGGAGATGGAGTGATGGGGCGGGCAGGAGCGGAGGTGCAGAGATGGGGCACAGGTGCGGAGGTGGAGCGCTGGTGGGGCGCCAGGAGCGGAGGTGCAGAGGTGCGGAGGTAGAACGGTGGTGCAGGCGGGCAGGAGCATTGGTGCAGGCAGGAGCGGAGGTGGAGCGGTGGTGCGGGCGGGCAGGAGCGGAGGGGTAGCGGGCCGCCGGGCAGGAGTGGAGGTGCGGATGTGGAGCGGAGATGGGGCGGGCAGGAGCAGAGGTGCGCAGGTGGGGCGGGCAGGAGCGGTGGAGCGGAGGTGGGGTGGGCAGTCAGGAGCAGAGGTGCGGAGGTGGAGCGGTGGGGTGGGCGGGCAGGTGCGGAGGTGGAGCGGTGGGGTGGGTGGGCAGGTGCAGAGGTGGGGTGGGCGGGCAGGTGCAGAGGTGGGGCGGGCAGGTGCAGAGGTGGGGTGGGCGGGCAGGTGCAGAGGTGGGGTGGGCGGGAGCAGAAGAGAAGCGGAGGCTCACTGTTGGGGTTGGTGTCCAAAAGGAACGCTCCATCTCCTGCTCCGGTCACGTGGTTCCCCGGCGGCTCACACACACACACACTGCTTACCTGCTGCGGTCCTGTGTATGGGATTTCTGCTGTCCCACGCCGGCTGAAGACACATCCGATGCTGCCACCGCCACAGGATCTCTGCTGATTGTCCTAGATATCGCCAGGTAAGTGTCAAACCGGGTAGCCGGGTACCCGGCAGGGTAGAACAATTGATTTTGACCGGGTACCCGTTACCATTTTTTTTTACTGTAAATCGCTACCCGGTTCAACACTACAGGAGGCTGTTGAAACGCGTAGAGTGATTGAGAGAGACACCTGAAACCCTGTGAGGACCCGTAGTTCACCTGCACCGCCAGCCACGATCTCTGGTTTAAAGACCTGCAGCAAGGAAGGTTTCCTATAGCGAGCTGTGACGGAGGCATCTGCGGTCTAACAAGCGCACAAACGCCGGGGGAGCTGATGGATAAAGCAGAGAACCTGACGCAAGTTTGATCCAGTACCGGGTAAGTGCGAGGAAAGCAACAGCAAAGAGCAGTGTGCAGTGGAGAAGGAGAACCCCCCCCCCCCTGAACGGGTCTGTTTAAGGGAAAACTTAAAGAGCTTACTGTGTAAGGCCCAGGCCATAGAGGTGTGGGGAGAGCGGAGGCGCGCTAACGCTGAGGCTCGCCTGCTTCAGTCAGCGCGATTGCACGGACTTGCAGGCGAGCCAGCATGCACGAAGGGAGCCGGGGGGAGGTGGTTGGAGGCGGGGCAGTGACGTCGCTGGGCCAATCACCCGCGACGCACTGACGTCAATGTCACGGCGCCGACGTCACGGCGCCGTGACGTTGATGCTGCTTCAGGCTGATTGGATGTTTTCAGCCGACAGCGCGCTGAAAAACAGCTTAGCGCTCGGCTGAAAACTCCAAAGCCTCAGCACGCCTGCGGACGCTCGCGTGAGCCCCCTCTCAAGGCATCCTCATTGAGGATGCAGGGGCTCAGCGCGGATCATCCGCACGCCTCAGCACGCCTGCGGACGCTCGCGTGAGCCCCCTCTCAAGGCATCCTCATTGAGGATGCAGGGGCTCAGCGCGGAGGGTCCGCACGCCTCAGCACGGCTTGTCCATCTATGGACGCAGCCTAAGGCTGCGGTGAATCAGCTAAAGGCATCAGAGCAGCATCGGGTATATGCGAGGACCGGGGTGTTAACCACAGTCCATGCAGCAGAACCCAGGGGTAAGACTACACATACACTTGCCAATAAATCTATACAGACTACATCAGACGCAGCCTAAAGTAATCAGCATAAAAAACATATATATATATATCTCATGGATATTAAAACTTTGTTTATCTGATTTTATACAAGGATCGGGCGCTTCTTTTCTCTTTTTCTCTAATAGGTACTGTGGGAGTTCGGTGAGCCCAAGAAGAAGCAGCCTGGACCTTTTGCAAATCAACTTATCATGGACACATGTGGACTTAAGTATTTTTAATATTCACTGCATTTATGGGCTCATATTCGTGTATTGAATTTTTTTTCATTGCTTATCACATGAACCCATTTTTATTTTTGCATTTTTTAGTTAAGTCCCAGTGACACTCAGTGTCATTTTTACTTACAATCATTGGCAATATATCTTTTTTATTGCTTTATTTTTTTTTGTTTTTTATTCTATTTTTATATGTTATGCACACTTCTTTTTGCTTTTTTGTTTTTATTAAATAGTCATTTTTAGTTTTTCCTGCCAGAATACATTTAGTTATTTTCACACTACTGTTTATTGGGCATATCTGCCTGGTGCAATACTTGCCACATCTGTCAGGGCTGCAGCAATTTAGGTGTAGTGTGTGAAGGGCGCTGTCTATATTTTCTGTCACATATACATATATATATATATATATATATATATATATATATATATATATACAGTACACCGTATATATATAAATACATTTGTGTGAAAAAGAAAGTACACCCTCTTTGAATTCTATGGTTTTACATATCAGGACATAATAACAATCGTCTGTTCCTTAGCAGGTCTTAAAATTAGGTAAATACAACTTCAGATGAACAACAACACATGACATATTACACGTGTCATGATATATTTAACAAAAATAAAGCCAAAATGGAGAAGCCATGCGTGAAAAACTAAGTATACCTTATGATTCAATAGCTTGTAGAACCGCCTTTAGCAGCAATAACTTGAAGTAATCGTTTTCTGTATGACTTTATCAGTCTCTCACATCGTTGTGGAGGAATTTTGGCCCACTCTTCTTTACAACGTTGCTTCAGTTCATTAAGATTTATGCCCAGCTCTCTTAAGGTCCCGCCACAACATTTCAATCGGGTTGAGGTCTGGACATTGACTGGGCCATTGCAACACCTTGATTCTTTTCTTTTTCAGCCATTCTGTTGTAGATTTGCTGGTGTGCTTGGGATCATTGTCCTGTTGCATGACCCAATTTAGGCCAAGCTTTAGCTTTGAGATTTGTCAGGACTCTACCTGTATGTTTTTTAATTAATAAACATTTTTCAAGTGGTCATTTCCGTCCAAAGTTGCATTTGTTAGCTGTGCACCGGCTTCCTTTTTGGACTCTACTCTCATAAAGGAATTTAACAAGGTTTTTGAAGAAAGGATTTATACTGTATGTTAAAGGGCTTCCTATTTTGTTTACATTGTGAAGCCATATCACATTCGCTATCTGTCCTAAGAAAACTTCCTATCCAATAAAAGCCTTTTATATTTTTGACTATAGACCAGTGGAGTGCTTTCCTTTTGATTTGCATCATGAACCCTCCGTGTGTGTGGTTCCAGCTGGATGTGCACCTGTGACGGCTTACTGCAGTATCGCGAGTGCTCCTTTTACAAACATTAACTAAGATACAGTAGATGCTGAAATTGATCGCCTTGTGTTACACGGTATCCTAGAAGCAGTATACACACCAATTGATCCAATCATGAAGCCAAATGGCAATGTTCGAATATGTGTTGACTACAAATGCACAATAAACAAGGCATTACAGGAACATCTATACCAGATTCCAGCTTGATACATGAGATAGAGAAAAGGAACAAGCATATCAACAACGGCTTGTTGCGGACCCAGCGGCAGATGCAGAAGCAATCATTACACACAAAGGAGCTTTGCGAGCTAAGCGTTTGCAGTATGGGGTAATCATCGCACCAGGAGTGTATCAGAAGTTTATGGAAGACCTTCTTCCAGACCTTCCAGGAGTTGTGCCATATTTTTATGATGTCCTCATTGCAGCAGATTCCATGCAGAAACGAATTGCGCAATTTGCGAGAGATACTGCAACGCGTTGCTGATGCTTTTTTAAAACTTAAGAGAGAGAAATATGTGTTTGCAATAACCAGTGTGGAGTTCCTAATATTCAGAGTTCATTAAGTTAGAATCCATTAGACCAGGGGAGCGCAAACTTTTTCACCTGCACCCCCCTACCTGCTCCCCCCTGCTCTCGCGCCCCCCTCACCTTGCTCGGCTGCGTCAAATGACGCCGCGGGGTCACGTGACGTCACGCTGCCCCGTTGCCATGGAGATGGACGTGTGACGTCACTCCGCATGGCACCGCGGCGTCATTTGACACCACATTGCCATGGCAACGCGTCCCTGCAGCTCTTCAGAATCCCGGTAAGTACGTTTCAGAGGCCTCACGCGATCCCCCAGCATTTAATTAAAATGCCTCGGGGAAGAGCGCGGGACCTCTATAACTGCTGCGCCCCCACAGACAAATCTCACACTACCCAGTTTGCGCACCGCTGCATTAGATAAATGCTAAAATAGAAGCTTTTCATGGATCCCCAATTTCCCAGAATAAGTAGGAGTAGCAAACATTTTTGGGCCTGCTTAACTTTTATGACATAATAGAGCAGCAATTCAAAATAACCATACAGAATTGGAGCTGGTCTATTATTTGGACTATTCACACACACACCCTTGGGCCAACACCCCAAGTTATTTCACGTTGTATGTTGATCTTTAGTTGTGACTGCATATGGACTCCAATATCCCCATGGAAGGGAAATAGCCAATATAAATGCATCAAGTTAATCACTGTTACCTACTCCTGAATTCACTGTTCCACCTGTCGGAGACGAATACTTGCTGTTTAATAATTATTAATAAATTGCTTCCTTGGATACTGGCACACCCCCTCCACTAGGGGTTTAGTAGAGATTGTCCAACGAAGTATGAGTAAAGATCTGCGGTTAAAGAGTAAAGTAGGATTTGTAGCATTGTAAAACGTTATTTCTGTACTAAAAGCATGGAGATAACAGCAGGATGGCAAGACTGTTACTTCTCAAACAGTCACTGACAAAACATATCATTTATACATTGTATAAAACTGACCACTCCCCATAATCAATCCTGATATGCTGTCTAACATCTGGGTCATGTTACTTTTACTGTTGTATTACAAGGATATGATCTTTGACCACTATTCCATCAACTATGCTAGGGGTCATTATCATTGGAATGTAAAGAGATTCAGCAGCAAAGCATAGCAGCACATACTGACACACACACACACACACAAACACACACATTATATATATATTAGCCACAGAACGGTATCATCTATTTATTTTTTGATTATTGAAGCTCGGCTAACACGATACTGATACCTCTACATATATAAATAAATATATATATATATAAATATATGAGGAGAGAGCGCACGCCCCATAGCGTAAAAAGATAACATTTATTGGATGGTAGGGGAGGGAGGGAAGGGGGGGGGGGTCGGAATTGCACTCACAAGATTCAATAAAATATTAGGCAGTTGTGAAATTCAATATCACCGCCAATCCGGTATGTCCACAGCAGTCCAATTGCGTAGTCCTAATGGGAGATCTTGATCTGCACATGCAGTGAATGATAGACTGCTGGATAACTCTTAGATTGTAAGCTCTTCGGGGCAGGGATTTCCTTTCCTATTGTCTGATTTTGCTGCCCTTATTGTATTATTATAATTTCCTCTACTGTATTCTTTGTAAAGCGCTGAGTACACTTTTGGTGCTATATAAATAAAGACATACAATACAATACAATAACAAGAAGCGACCCCTCTATGAACTCACGACGGCTCCGTTATGTGCCTCCAAGGAATCCTGGATATCAAAAGGTCTGCATAGATTTTGTGCGCGATCCGACCTGACCGCGCACTTGCGTGATGACATAATGTTGTAGTGTAATGACGTCCCCGGCGCGTTTCGTCACACACGGGCGACTTTCTCAAAGGGGATGGACTACAGTTCACATATAACCCCTATTGTTGCCTAGCAACCAATAATCATTACATTCATAGGTAGGTCTAGAGGAATCTCTTAGGCCAATGGGATTGCAGCTAAAATGTGCATGTACATGCACCTTCTATAATATATTATGGGTAAAATAGCAATGCCAACCGTTCTGGCATTCAAGATGAATTGTGTTCAAATATGTGGGACAAGGAAAGACCCAAGGAAGATTGTCCGTACGGGTTATGTATAATATAGCCCTAAATGGATAAGAGGGACAAAATTATATAAATGTATAAGTACATACATATATAATATATAATGGGCACATAGAGGCAGGAGAAGAAGAAATGGGATATATTATACAGTACATAACCCCTACGGACCATCTTCCTTGGGTCTTTCCTTGTCCCACATATTTGAACACAATTCATCTTGAATGCCAGAACGGTGTTATAGGTAGTAGATTTATTTTTCTCAACATATTTATACAATTTTCATTTTCATTTTTATTGTATGGTATTCAATTATTTGTTGTCAAGTTATATGGTACAGATGGATGTATGTTAGGCCATTTTCTTATTGAGTATCACCATATATTAGTGCTTTTTCAATTGCTATGAGCATATATGTTGTGCTATTTATGTATTGCCTTCGATATCCAAACATGTCAGTTTATTCAATTTTATTAGTTTACTATATGTTTTTAGTGTATTTTATCTTTTTTAAGTTCTTTACTACTACATCATTGGTGTTGGCATTGCTATTTTACCCATAATATATTATAGAAGGTGCGTGTACATGCACATTTTAGCTGCAATCCCATTGGCCTAAGAGATTCCTCTAGGCCTACCTATGAAGGCAACAATAGGGGTTATATACTCCAAAATGTGAACTCTAGTCCATCCCCCTTTGAGAAAGTCGCCCGTGTGCGATGAAACGCGTCAGGGACGTCATCACGCAAGTGCGCGGTCAGGTCGGATCGCGCACGAAGTCTATGCAGACCTTGTGATATCCAGAATCCCTTGGAGGCACATAACGGAGCCGGCGTGAGTTCGTAGAGGGGTCGCTTCTTGTTATCCAGCAGTCTATCATTCACTGCATTTGCAGAGCAAGATCTCCCTTGTGGACTACACAATTGGACTGCTGGGGACATACCGGATTGGCGGTGATATTGAATTTCACAACTGCCTAATATTTAATTGAATCTTGTGAGTGCCATTCCCCCCCCTTCCCTACCATCCAATAAATGTTTCTTTTTACGCTATGGGGCGTGCGCTCTCTCCTCTTTTCTTTCCTCTAGGTTCTACTGGATGTGGTTCATCCTATTGAGAGCAGCCTGAGTATCCCCTCCAACTGGAAACAACTGTTCAACACCTTTTTATATATATATATATATATATATATATATATATATATACACATATACAATACAGTGTATATATCTATATAAAATACATGCATCACGTGATTACTTAACTCTCTCCTACCTGTATATGTCCATCTATTAATTGTTTTGTAAAATGTTACAAATGGAAATATTACTGTGTGCTCATTTGCATGTCTTAGACAGGTCTGCAACTCTGCCTTTCACCATTATCGCCGAGCATACAGTGCTTCCACTGTAGCAAGGGATTCTGGGAAATGGCATGCAAATGAGCACACCGTGCCACCTTTTGCTTCAAATCCATTTTGCCATGGATCCCTATAAGCTTATGCTTGCTGCATTGCACAGCTTTTCAGCACAGCCTGGGTTAAGATGCATGGGAATAAGTGCTTGAGACATAAAAGTAACATTAAGGAAAAGGAGTCCCTGCTCCGAGGAGCTTACAGTCTAATTGGTAGGTAGGGAGAATGTACAGAGACAGTAGGAGGGAATTCTGGTAAGTGCATCTGCAGGGGGCCAAGCTTTATGTATCATGTGTCCAGTATAATCCACAGTGCTACTCATATGCTTCTTTAAACAAGTGTGTCTTAAGGTGGGTCTTAAAGGTGGATAGAGAGGGTGCTAGTCGGGTATTGAGGGGAATGGTATTCCAGAGGTGCGGGGCAGAAAGTCAGAAAGATTTAGGGCGGGAGAGGGCTTTAGATACAAAGAGGGTAGAGAGAAGGCATCCTTGAGCAGAACGCAAAAGTTGGGATGGTGCATAGCGAGAAATTAGGGCTGAGATGCAAGTAGGAGCAGAAGAGTGCAAAGCTTTAAAAGTGAGGAGGAGAATTGGGTGCGAGATGTGTGATTTGATCGGAAGCCAGGAGAGTGATTTCAGCAGGGGCAATACTGAGACAGATTTCGGAAATAGTAGAGTGATTCTGGCAGCAGCGTTTAGGATAGATTGTAGGAGAGACAGGTGAGAGGCAGGAAGGCCAGACAGCAGGAGGTTGCAGTAATCGAGGCGGGAGAGAATGAGGGCCTGAGTCAAAGTTTTAGCAGTCGAGTAACAGAGAAAAGGGTGTACTGTATCTTTGTTATATTGCGGAGGAAAAAGCGACAGGTTTTAGATATGTCTTGAATGTTAGAGAGGAGTTGAGTGTGATCCCTAGGCAGCGTGCTTGGGTTACTGGGTGAATGATGGTACTTCCAACACTAATGTGGAAGGAGGTAGAAGGGCCAGGTTTGGGAGGAAGTATAAGGAGCTCTGTTTTTGACATGTTAAGTTTCAGTCGGCGGATGGCCATCCAGGATGATATTCCAGAGAGACATTCCGAAACTTTGGTCTGTATAGCAGGTGTAAGGTTAGGGGTTGAAAGGTAAATTTGTGTGTCGCCAGCATAGAGGTGATATTTAAACCCAAAAGATGTGATTAGGTCACCTAGAGAGATTGTGTAAAGAGAAGGGGTTCCAGGACAGAGCCCTTGGGTACCCCCACAGAGAGATCGATAGAGGAGGAGGAGGTGTTGGCAAAAGAGACACTGAAAGTATGATGGGAGAGGTAAGAGAAGATCCAGGATAGAGCTTTGTTCCGAATACAAAGAGTATGGAGAATGTGAAGGAGAAGAGGGTGGTCCACGATGTCAAATGCTGCACAGAGGTTGAGTAATATGAGTAGTGTGTAATGACCTCTGTCTTTGTCAGCATGGAGGTCATCAGTTATTTTAGTGAGGGCTGTTTCAGTCTAGTGAGCAGTGCGCAAGCCAGATTGTAGAGGGTCTAGAAGAGAATAGGTGTTGAGAAAGTGTAGCAATCGAGAGAATACAAGACATTCAAGGAGTTTCGAGGCAAAAGGCAGGAAGGAGACAGGTCGATAGTTAGAAGGACAGGTAGGGTCAAACTTGCTGTTTTTGAGTAATGGTATACCGGTTGCATGCTTGAAGGAGGATGGAAAGGTACCAGAGTAGAGGGAAGAGTTAAAAATCTGTGTGAGCGAAGGGATTATAGAAGGAGCAAGAGGTTTTAGGAGATGGGAGGGAATGGGATCAAGAGAGCAGGTGGTAGAGGGAGAAGAGGAGATCAGCAGTGACACATCCTCCTCAGAGACAGCGGAAAATGAGTCAAGAAAGGCAGGAGGAGAGTTAGGAAGCGGTGTGGGATGGGAGGAGGCAACAGAAGGGATGTTCTGACGTATAGATTCCACCTTTTCCTTTAAAAAGTCATCAAAGTCCTGAGGTGAGATAGAGGAATAAGAGGAGGCAGCCGAGGGTGGTCTGAGTAGAGAGTCAAAGACAGAAAAGAGTTGGCGTGGGTTAGACTTGTGCGTGTTTATTAGTGAGGAAAAGTAGGTTTGTTTAGCCTGAGAGAGGGCAGAGTTGAAACAGGACAGCATAAATTTGTAGTGAAGGAAGTCTGCGAGCGTATGAGATTTCCTCCAGAGGCGTTCAGAGGTGCGAGTGGAGGAATGCAGCATGCACGTGTGTGAATTTAGCCAGGATCTCGGGTTAGAAGGGAAAGGATGGCAGAGAGAAAGCGGGGCATGTAGATCAAGAGAGGAGGATAAGGCAGAGTTGTAGTTCCTGACCAGGTTGTCAGAGTCTGAAGCAGAACTGAGAGAGGAGAGGGAGGAGCATAAAGTGGAATCAAAAGCTGGAAGGTTAATAGAGTGCAGGTTTCTGCAAAAATGAGGGCTAGATGGAGATGGAGAGGGGGAGATGCGAGAGAGAGAAAATGAGATAAGGTGATGGTCTGAGAAAGGAAAAGGAGAAATGTAGAAATGAGTGAGAGAAAAGTTTTTAGTGAAAACCAGGTCTAGGTAGTGGCCATCCTTGTGGGTGCTGGCTGCAGTCCACTGTTGCAGGCCAAAAGAAGAGGTTAGAGAGAGAAAGTGGGAGGCCCAAGGAAGAGAGGGATCATCAATGTGGCAGTTGAAGTCCCCCAGGAGAAGAACAGGGGAGTCTGAGGAGAGAAAGAAAGCTAGGATTCAAAGTGAGAGAGAAAGGCAGAAGGGGGATGAGTAGAAGTAGGTGGGCGATAGATTACCGCCACGTGGACAGGGAGAGAATATCTGGACTGTGTGAACCTCAAAGGAGGGAAAAGCAAGAGAGGAGGAATAGGATGGGTTCGGTAACGGCAGAGAGAGGAGAGCAGGAGCCCCACGCCTCCACCCCTGCCATCAGGGCGCAGAGTGTGGGAGAAGGAAAGGCCATCATAGGAGAGGGCAGTTTCCAGAGCAGAGTCAGACTGAGTGAGCCAAGTCTCAGTTATAGCAAATTTGGAGCAGAGACTGAGAGAGAAAGAAGTCATGCACAGAGAGGAACTTGTTAGAAAGGGAGCGTGCATTCCAAAGGGCACAGGAGAAAGGGAGAGAGGAGGGAGGGTGGCAGGGGATGGGTATGAGGTTGGAGGGGTTCACACCAGAAGGAGTAGAAGTTGCATGTGGGAGGTGAGGACGAGAGCATGTAGAAATAAGGCAGGGACCAGGATTGGAAGAGATATCCCCATAAGCAAGGAGGAGAAGCATGGATAGAAAGAGAATGTGTAAGGAGGATTTGTAGGGGTGTGTTTTAGTGAAGTGGGTATAGCTGTGGGGTGTCAGAGGGCGCAGGTAAGAAAGGAGTTCATGTGAACTGAGAAGTGGGGAAGAAAGTGGAGATGGTAATATATGAATAGAGTTAGAGACATGATGAGGCTGGTGGAAGGAAGTGCATAATTTGAAAATAAGTGAGGTTACAGCAAATGTTAAAAGTAAAGGCGGAATCACAGCAATAGTTAAGTGTTGAGATGTGCAGTCTGGGATAGATGATATCCTCTTTTCCAGCATAGGTCAAATGCAGGAATCAGGACCAGTAGGTGTTGTCCACTTTTCCACTTCTTTTTGAACTTCCTTTTTAAACTTCATCTAACATTCTACTTTAAACATATCTACTTAAAAGCATGGCTGCTGTGTGTTTGCGACACAGCAGGGGATGATTTGAAGACAGAGACAATTTAAAATATGGTATTACCTAAATAGAACTAAATAGAACTTAAGTAGACACAGCAGGGGACAATTTGAAATATGGTTTTACACGAGAAGAGAAGAAAAAGATGATCAGCCATTCAATAGAGTCCCAACTTCCTTTTTAAACTTCATCTCTAACATTCTACTTTAAACATGTCTACTTCAAAGCATGGCTGTAAATGTCATTGGCCAAATAAAAAGCCTGTACCATCTCATTTGATGCCAAGAAGGTGAAGATTGAACATCTCCTCAGCAATTGGATTACAATGACCGTTACAGATGAAGATGGATGAAGATAACAATGAAGATAAAGAAGAAGAAAGAAGACCCCCAATTGGATTAATATTAACAAATGCAGATAAAGAAGAAAAGAAAGAAAAAAATAACTTTCTGTACCTGAGGAGTGTGGCTGTTGAGGATCATTGCTTCCTTGGTCGAGAGCTTCCTGAGACCCCTGGAATCGGAGGGTGAAGACATCTAAACATAAGAAAAACCATTGAATGTAAGTTATTACAATTTTCAGGTTTTTTCCTTGTATTTTTTTATTTTTATTTTTTTCATTACCCATTGATTGCCAGTGTATTTATCTATGCCCCTTTAGGGCTATAAATACATACAGTGACAAGCAATGCGTTTTTTGACAAATGCTTGCTTTTATTTCTTTTAAATCTATTTTGAGTCATTGCTTTATATATTTTTTGTGTTTCTTTGTTGATTTTTGTAATTTTTATTTATTTTTTCTGTTTTGCTTTTTAATAATGTTTTTTTTTGGTGTTTGACTACATCTATTTGAACAAACTCCTCGCCCCTACCACATTTTTATTTATTTATAAAATGTGTTACCAGGAAGTAATACATTGAGAGTTACCTCTTGTTTTCAAGTATGTAAAGGAACTTCTCAAGAAGAGAAAGATGCGTCGCACAGCACAAAAATAGATGAAGGCTCATGTGGGATAAAAATAAGCTTTATTTGCACAAGGTGCAAGCGAGTCCTCTTTACGCGTTTCGGCCTGGAAGGCCTTTGTCAAAAGAGTAATTCGCTTGCATCACAAGACATCTAGTTATACACCAGCAAATCTATGACAGCTGTTCAAATCAATCAACACAATGAATATCAGGTGTCTAGTATAATAATCATTGATCACCTCAATCTGAAACACAGAGTCTTGAATGTACTCAAGATGGATACTGATCTTGAGAAATACACTAACTCTGGTCCCAGATTTGCCTTTAAAAAGGCCAATACACTTGCCACATCCATATCCAAAAGTATGTTCCAATCAAAAGATCCCAAACTTGGAAATATACCGAAAGGGTTTTTTAGATGTGGTTTTTGTAATTACTGCAAGTATGCTTCACCTACAAAAAGAATTCGCACATTGTTCCCTAATTGCAAACAGCGGATTAATACTTTTATTAATTGTCAAACTACACATGTAGTGTATGTCATCACCTGTGGTTGCAAACAAAGGTATGTAGGCAGAACAATAAGATCTTTATATGTCAGAATCTCTGAACATGTGAGACTTATTAACAAACGTGATTTAACACATCCAGTCTCAAAACACTTTTCATTATGTCCACAAGGGGGATTAAAGAACTTCTCTTACTGTGGGGTTGAACATATCCCTATCCACCCTAGAGGTGGAGATAGACTTAACCGTTTAAATAAGAAAGAGATGTCATGGGTTTTCTCTCTAAACAGTTTACAACCTTGTGGTCTCAATGTGGAATGGGAACTTAAACATTTTCTTTATGATTAATTTTGGTTATTTCAGTTTCTTTTTTGTAATTTTTTTGTCATTTTTTTGTCACTTTTTTGTCATTTTTTACTTGCTTTTCCCTCTCCCATCTTCATCTTTTTCTTTTTCCTCTCTTTCCCTCCCCCTTCCCATCCCCTGCCCCCCCTCCCCATTCCTTTTTCCCCTCCCCCCCTATCCCCCCCTCTTTCTCCCTCCCCTCTTCCCCCCCCCCCCCTTTCCCTCCAGTCCCTCGTCCCCATTCCCTCCCTCCCCTCCCCCCCTTTCCTTTCCTTACCCTTCCTTTATCCCTTTGCTTTCATAAGTATTTAGAGATATATTTTCTTGATCAATATGTTATGTTTATTATATCAAAGATTCTTCATGATTTAATACTATTCCCATTGAATTTCTGCCCATATGCATCTTCCATATACTGCCACAGTATGATGAGATAAAGTTATAAATCATATATGTAGAATGTTTTAAATGTTTGAATTATCCTGTCACAGCCTTTTTGATTCTCCTATCCCATTAATCTGGGTCTGTGATGAAATACAAGTGAATGATTTTTGCTTTAAATAAGCTCAAGGAGTATAGATTTCATGTTTCATTGACCTGTCATTAATATACCAACAAGAAACAACTTGATATATATTCATGTTTTTGGTCACAATGACAGGTCATTTTATATGTATTTTTGTATTTTAACTTTTTCATCTGACATCTATGTTGACTACGCGGACTCTGTGTTTCAGATTGAGGTGATCAATGATTATTATACTAGACACCTGATATTCATTGTGTTGATTGATTTGAACAGCTGTCATAGATTTGCTGGTGTATAACTAGATGTCTTGTGATGCAAGCGAATTACTCTTTTGACAAAGGCCTTCCAGGCCGAAACGCGTAAAGAGGACTCGCTTGCACCTTGGGCAAATAAAGCTTATTTTTATCCCACATCAGCCTTCATCTATTTTTGTGCTGTGCGACGCATCTTTCTCTTCTTGAGAAGTTCCTTTACATTGCTGCATCAAGCGTCTGCACGCTGAGTTCCTGCTGGTTTGCGGTTTCCTTCACTGAGTCTGCCGTGACGTCATCAGCAAGTACCGTTCAGGCCGCCGGTCAGGTGACCGCCCTCCGCGTCTGCGGGTATTGGGTTGGTGGTGAAGAGCAAAGATCACAAGCAGAGACACCCTGACTTCAGCCAGGAGAAGCAGATATATTATACTGAGAAGACCCGCACAGGCTTCACTAACCATTACAAAGACTTACACGTGAGTGTCCCATATCCCAACCTCATAGTGCTCGCGGTGAGCCGGTTGGGGGGAATAATTATATGTGTCTTCATATTACACTAAGGTTGTGTATCGCCTGGGTCTAGAAGATTTACTTTATCTTGCACCAGCAGGACTATGCTATATTCTGAGCGCCTGGAGGGTTAATCGGATGATTCACCCGTTTGTATGCTATACATGAGTTACAGGCAGCTTGATTACATTGGAGACAGAGGACAAAGTGACTGTTTAATATATATCAATCTGAACAGAGTAAGAGATTTACCCCTGCTCTGATATTGAAGGCTGATAGTGGGTTTCATTACCTATCATATACTTACCCAGATTTTTTATATATATTTCTTATACAACATTTTTTCTAGTAAATAAAGTATTTTTATTTTTTACAAATGGATGGAGAACAAGAGGCAGAAATGGATACATATACAACATATGTTCAGAAATGTGGCAATGATACTGAGAGGGCAAAAAGGGCCACACATATTTTTGATGAGATTAAAGAAAATATCACATGTGAAAATTCAACAGATCTCATAGATCACTTTGTTAAACTGGAGAGACTCCTGACACAAGATATCCGTATATTTTGGGATATTATAACCTTAGAGAATTATATCAAGGTAAAACGCATACCAAGGGGTCTGCGTATCAAGAAAATGCCGTCTTTCGGATTTCCCAGCAAGGACTTTCAATCACAATGGAGAATCATCCTAGATGAATGCTCCAGGAAATTGATGGAACTTATTGTAACAACTAAGGTTTCTGAAAAGAAAATGTTATCATGTGACATAGGTGTACTACAAAAAGAGTTGTATAGATTTAAAGATATGGAGAAATTCTCACATAATGACAAAATATTATTACAGAATATAGTGAAGATGGAGAAGGATGTTATCATTAAGAAACAGGAAAAAATTTCAAGAGATAAGTCTGACTATGAGAAAGTCAGATTTATTTCTGGGAAAGACCTGTTCCTACAAGGGATTTCTCCAGGGGCAGGTATCCTTCACACTCGACCCCACGTAAATGGTCTTCAGAAGAAGAGATTAACACTCAAAAGTCTAACACTAGATCTATTCTAAAATCACCTAATGTAGAACGTAGACAGAGCTTTGAGACAGACTCTTCTGACAATGCAGATAGACCCTCGGTATCCTTTTATACACAAGAGAGACATACTAATAAAGATCAAGAAGCAGGTTATTTTGATAGAACATACTTATCTAATCCTAGAGAGGAAAACACTAGAACAAATCCAAATAATACAGAGATTGGTCAGTCAAAAAACCAAAGAAGTGCAGGAGGGGTAAAAAGAGCAAAAAAGACACACGGAGCAGACAGCAAGAGGAAGAAGTACTCATAAATTCAACACTCAACAATGTTATCAACATTTCTGATGCCGTTCTCACATCATCACAGGTGCTATTGCTAAACAAAGGCCTTAACTATGCCCCGCAGGAGAATTTTGATTTATTTACCACCATTATAGATCTCCAAAAATACACCAGGAAATGGGCTTTAAAAAAGTTATTTGCAAAGAAAACTGTGAATACAACAGCCACAGATGGCAAGCCTTGTGATGATAGTGGTAACGGTACAATTCCTGTTTCAGTTAGAAGTGCTTCCTCCTTTGCAGACACTGCATGTACCTTTGATTTACAGTCCCTATATGAAGAGGGATGTACAGATGCAATTATTGAACCCCCTTTTTTCGGCAGAACTGATTCAAATCTTAAGAAACGGTCCACCTTCATCCCCTATAACACCAAAGGGCCATGTTTAACTACATTTGAACGACTTGTTGACAGAGATTTAAAAACATTAGCTAGAGGTTATTCATTTTCGAAATCATTTTCTACACCAGATAATCTCACTGCACAAGAAAGACTTGATTTAGAAGATCTAAAGAAAAACAAAGATATTGTAATTAAAAATGGCGACAAGGGGGGTGCAATAATTGTTCAATCTGCAAATAAATACAGAGATGAAGCTCTCAGATTACTGAGTAATACTGATTTTTACATTAAACTCAAAGCAGACCCCACAAAAAGGTTTCTTGGTGAGCTTGAAAAACTGCTTGAATTGGGTGACGTACTATATGTCATAACAAATAAAGAGAGACAGTTCCTGATGTGCGAATCCCCTATCATCCCCGTGTTTCACCATCTCCCAAAGATCCATAAGTCACTGGAGAACCCTCCGGGGCGTCCCATTGTGGCTAGCATTGGATCTTTGGGAGATGGTGTGTCACGATATGTGGACAAATTTCTCCAACCGATTGTTAAAACTTTACCATCATTTATTGAGGACACCTCAGCACTATTGCTTTCCTTGGGGGACATCATTTGGAAAACAGGTTATCGTTGGGTCACCATGGATGTCACATCACTGTACACCATTATCGAACACCAACAAGGACTTCGTGCCATTTATTATTATCTTCAACTTTCTTCACTTTCCACTGCACAAATCACTTTCATTAATGATGCCATTTTATTCTTATTAACTCACAATTATTTTTTATTTGATTCACAGTTTTTCTTACAAACACAGGGCACGGCTATGGGGACTTCGTTTGCTCCCTCATATGCCAATCTTTTTATGGGTTTATGGGAATCTCAGCACATTTATGGTAGCACTAATAAGTTTCGTTCTAATATCATTTATTATAAACGTTATATAGATGATTTAATTTTCATATGGGATGGTGATCTTGACAGTATTCACTCCTTTGTTCACGAAATTAATTGTAATGATCTTCACCTTCACTTCACTTCTGAAACACATATTGAAAAAATTAACTACCTCGATGTGACCATCCATGGTGATCCCACAATGGGTATACAGACTGACATTTATACCAAACCGCACGCCAGGAACTCGTACTTGCATGCAAGTAGCAGTCACCCTAAAGCATTGATCCAAGGTATACCTAAAGGACAATTTATGAGGTATAAACGCCTCTGCTCTAACCAGGAAACATTTTTGGAACATTCCAAAACTCTGAGTTCGAAATTTCTCTCTAGGGGTTATAAACAAGAGATTGTTGATAGAGCATTTCAAAGTGCGGATCTGATGAACCGAGAAGAACTGCTTACTCATAAAAAGAATAAAAGAGGCAAACAATCAGTTATAATGGATAGCCCTTTATTCATAACAAAATACAGTAAACAAGCATTCCAGATAAAACAAATTATTCAAAAGCATTGGAATGTACTCAAGATGGATACTGATCTTGAGAAATACACTAACTCTGGTCCCAGATTTGCCTTTAAAAAGGCCAATACACTTGCCACATCCATATCCAAAAGTATGTTCCAATCAAAAGATCCCAAACTTGGAAATATACCGAAAGGGTTTTTTAGATGTGGTTTTTGTAATTACTGCAAGTATGCTTCACCTACAAAAAGAATTTGCACATTGTTCCCTAATTGCAAACAGCGGATTAATACTTTTATTAATTGTCAAACTACACGTGTAGTGTATGTCATCACCTGTGGTTGCAAACAAAGGTATGTAGGCAGAACAATAAGATCTTTATATGTCAGAATCTCTGAACATGTGAGACTTATTAACAAACGTGATTTAACACATCCAGTCTCAAAACACTTTTCATTATGTCCACAAGGGGGATTAAAGAACTTCTCTTACTGTGGGGTTGAACATATCCCTATCCACCCTAGAGGTGGAGATAGACTTAACCGTTTAAATAAGAAAGATATGTCATGGGTTTTCTCTCTAAACAGTTTACAACCTTGTGGTCTCAATGTAGAATGGGAACTTAAAGATTTTCTTTATGATTAATTTTGGTTATTTCAGTTTCTTTTTTGTAATTTTTTTGTCATTTTTTTGTCATTTTTTTGTCATTTTTTACTTGCTTTTCCCTCTCCCATCTTCATCTTTTTCTTTTTCCTCTCTTTCCCTCCCCCCTTCCCATCCCCTGCCCCCCCTCCCCATTCCTTTTCCCCCTCCCCCACCTCTCCCCCCCTCTTTCCCCCTCCCCTCTTCCCTCTTCTCTTGATTTGAACAGCTGTCATAGATTTGCTGGTGTATAACTAGATGTCTTGTGATGCAAGCGAATTACTCTTTTGACAAAGGCCTTCCAGGCCGAAACGCGTAAAGAGGACTCGCTTGCACCTTGTGCAAATAAAGCTTATTTTTAGCCCACATCAGCCGTCATCTATTTTTGTGCTGTGCGACGCATCTTTCTCTTCTTGAGAAGTTCCTTTACATTGCTGCATCAAGCGTCTGCACGCTGAGTTCCTGCTGGTTTGCGGTTTCCTTCACTGAGTCTGCCGTGACGTCATCAGCAAGTACCGTTCAGGCCGCCGGTCAGGTGACCGCCCTCCGCGTCTGCGGGTATTGGGTTGGCGGTGAAGAGCAAAGATCACAAGCAGAGACACCCTGACTTCAGCCAGGAGAAGCAGATATATTATACTGAGAAGACCCACACAGGCTTCACTAACCATTACAAAGACTTACACGTGTTTGTCCCATATCCCAACCTCATAGTGCTCGCGGTGAGCCGGTTGGGGGGAATGATTATATGTGTCTTCATATTACACTAAGGTTGTGTATCGCCTGGGTCTAGAAGATTTACTTTATCTTGCACCAGCAGGACTATGCTATATTCTGAGCGCCTGGAGGGTTAATCGGATGATTCACCCGTTTGTATGCTATTGTTTTCAAGTATGTCCTGGGCATAGAGTTATGATGGCACATAATACATTGTTACAAATACAGTACATAGTTACATAAGTGAACAGGGTATACATTATATACAAGACATTTCATGCACATTTAGAGATAATATATATTGTAGGTGTATGTAACAAATACAGACCAGATTAAAATGTGAGACAGCTTTTGTTTTGAAAAAACTTAGACTGGTGGTATATACCCAGGCACCAAAGGGGTTCATACATAAAAATAAAATACACTTCATACCCCATTTGCCACCTTGGTGGCTAGTAAAGCAGCACCATTCCCGAGGGCAGCCTATAGATAGGTAGCTGACACAACCTGGAAGGAATCTGCACAGAGGTTCCATTTTCGCAGAGGCTTGTCTGATCAGATAAAGGATGAACTTGCTCGGACTGTTGCTCCTATGGTATTGGAGTACTTTGTTCATGCCTGTATACAGATAGACGTAAGGATTTCAGAAAGGACACTAGAGAGACAAGGTTTCACCTCAGTCAGTCCTGGTTTAAGAAGTTCAATTCTTCTTCAAATTCGATTTGAAACGGCAGTTCCCCAGCTCCAGAAACTGAACCAATGCAAATGAATACTGTTTGAGGACCAATCAGTCCTGAAGAAAGAAGTCGATTTCACACCGAAGACTTGCGTTTATATTGTGGCAATCGTGGGCATTATTTAGCCAATTGTTCTAACAAGCCTCAGACGTCCACGTCCACTCAAGGTCCACAAAGATCAAATACCGTTAACTCTGATTAGCTACAGGCTTTATCACAACCAGTATTCTTTACCACTCAAGAGGATAGGACTATCGGGCATCACAACTTCCTCTTAACTATTATTCTTCAGGAATGTACTAGCCACATCACACCACTGCTATGATTGACTCAGAGGCCGGAGGAACTTTCATGGACCTCGAAATGCCAAAGATAACTTGGTTTCGTCCAGACTTAAAGACTCTCCGGTGAAGTTAAATGTAGTTGATGGTTCTCCACTAAAATCCACTAGGTTGCCACAGTGGCAGTCTATGGATTTAATGGCTATTTCTTAAATACTGTATGTGTTTTGTATTTTTTTATGTGTTTATTGGTGAAGGTTTTGTTAAATGCCTTTCAATGGGCAAAAGCTTTATTAGCAACATTTGGCTAATAGGGCTGGCTATTGGCCATTAGTGTAGGGAGAGGAGAGTTTTGTTGGGGGTAGTTGATGGTGTAGTTGTCCCAGAGTGGGTGGATAGGCTTTCCAAGGGGGTGGTGATGGGAGGTATTAACCTCTTCATTACCTTTAGTGTTTAACCACTAAGGTACTCAAGGTGGGTAATAAATGTATTTTAATATTGTTAGTCAATCTTCTTCTTTTTTTTTCAATTAGCATTATTATTAATGTGAAGAGATGCAGAGAAAAAATGGGTAGCCAGGTACACTCGAAAAAAAAGGCTTTATTAGAACATTGGTATGGGTGTACAAAAGAGAACAATCCTCCCACGCGTTTCACGCAAGTGTTGCGCTTTCTCAAGGAGCAATGATTTACCGGAAGTGAATACATGTATATACGGTAGACTTAACAATTAAGAAACCGCATCAAACGCAGCTGTTTGCGGTACAATGAAATAATTATATTTTAATCAATTAAAAATCTGTTTATAAAAAACATACAATTACTAGTAAAAATTATACTGTATGTAACACATAATGAGAACAAGAAAATAGAGAAAACAAATATTATTATATATCCTACCAAACACAAACTTAGTAATGTTAAATCCAAGGATAATGAGTCCGTGGATAAGTGTGTATGGTTGTAAATGTATTACTCCATTAATCTGCACCAGTGTATAATTATTTGCTTATACTGCAAACATAATGGTTATATAAACCCATTAATAAACAAAACGGAGCATGAAGAACTAGATACTTACTGTATTGCAACATACAGAGCTTAATGATTATTGCTACAAAGTATTCCTTTTGTTGAAGACGTGTTGCTATATTCCAGGATATACATGACATCTGACGGACTGTACATGTCTCTCCCCCCGATCCACACATAGCCAGTCAAGCTATTGAACACACACTCCGGAGCGCAGGACAGCGTTTTTTCTACTCTTGGGTTATCTACTATCAGCAGCTCGGACGTCTGTGTTTCTTTTACTGGACATCACTTAAGGGTTCCCGGCACAGCGATATGGGCTTTTTTCTTAATACAGTATATATCACTTATATTCATAGTCATTCTTGGATATAATTTTCATCCAAGTTTCATTGGATTTAGTGTTTATTCCCTTATATTGGAATACATTTCAATAACATTGTATGGAGTTTGATCATGGATTCACATTCTGAGACCTCAGCACATTTGGCATTTAACTGCTTCAATACTACCACTTTAAGAGCAGAATCAGTTTTTGATAACACCAAAGAACTGTATTGTGAAGATTCATCTGACTTGAAAATACATTTTACTCGCTTGGAAAAATACCTGACTCAAGATCTACGTACGTGCCTGGTGGGATATCATTTCCCTTGAAAATGACATCAAGAGTAAGCGTATACCCAGGGGACTACGCCTAACTAAAGCCCCTTACTTTGGCTTTGAGAATAGCGAATTTGAACAGGACTGGTGCTTTATTAACCACTTTACTAACCACTAAGGTGGCCAATGGGGGTAGGTAATGTAGTTTTTTTTTTAAATATTAGTCATTTTGCCAATGACTAGTTGACACGTGAGCTACTAAGGGGTTAATATGTACTGTAATGTATTGTACTTGCTATTTTATCACCTATTTGAGGTTGGCCTAGCTTATCTTGCCTATTGTATATAATGGCCAATATATTGGCCATAATATACATAGGAAAGACATGGCTAACGCCAGCCTGGATTAGGTGATGAAATATTTGCGATATTTCTGGCGTTTATCCTGTTTGATAAATATCAGAATGTGACGAACGTCCGTCAATAATAAAAAATGCAGTATTTGCCCTCTTTATTTTTTATGAAAAGTCCAGAAAGGAAACTGGGGCTCATACAAAGATCATTTCTTACTTTATAAGTAGATTTTCCATTGTTCAGATGTTCATATAAACAACCTACCCGGTTGTCTCGCTACGAGAACATGCAGCAACCAGGAAGAATTACGTCCGAGATTCCTTCTAAAACCTTACGGTTTGCAAACTAAGCCCATTTCAACAAACAATATTGAATAGTCAGAAGAAACTCACGTGCTGCTATGGTTTGGATCCTTGACTTGAAAATGATTCTGATCGTCTGAGGGGTTCCTCCGGTGTGCAATCCGCCATGGTACTGGAACGATGGACAAAAAGCAAGGGGATGCGGAGCACCGTTTTATTTTTTAGCAAATCCAATATTTTTAACAGATCCGATAGAGTGCGCTATTGTTTGCGGTGCAACGGTGATGTATTGCACTATTAAAATAACGCCCTTTTGTTAGCAGTAATATCCCATTTTTAGGTTACCGCAGTTTGATGTATAAAAGCCAAAGTCAGAGCAAGCAATGAAAGGTGCCACTGAGTAATGGGCAAAGGGATGCTGTAAGAGGGATGACCACGGGCATCATTTAGGAGGGTTGGAGATGGAAATATGAGTTGCAAACCAAATAAAATAGATTGTTCTCCTATTGCTCAATATAAGAACTCCAGATTGTTCACTGATCCAGAAATAATACTGTGATTAGTCACTCGGAATATGTATCAATTGTCACAAATGTGCTTTATGACATCAAATTAATGTAATATGTCAATTTTATACTGAGTCCTTTTGCACAGATGCATGATTTTAAATCGCTCAGCTTTGCTTGAGTGATTTTGGGAGTGATTATTGAAGCATTTAGGGGAAGAGCAGCTTAGCGCAGCATTATAATGGGATGAATAAAAATTTGAGTCTGTAGCTGACACAGTCTCCTTTTTATTGTTTGCTGCAATTAAATCTTCCGGTGCTAATCTCTGTACCCTAGCAACAGATGTGGGATACTCACTTAACAAGTTTCATCATCTGATGCAGCACAAAAGAATACACGAGAAAATTACTGTAGTGCATCAATGAAGAGACACTCATTTCAAAGTTACTACATTTTGTGAGGAGTCAATGGTTAACTTGAGATAATATAGTAGTCGTTTGGCCAAGTGATTATTTCTGTATATTTGAGGGCGTACTTGATAGTTAGATTTAGCACTGTATGTCGTGAGGAGTCACTCCTGGATCAATAATTAAGATATAGGATCTGTTGTCTAAATTTAGCATATGTTGAACTTGATGGACGTACATCTTTTTTCAACCTCATCTACTATGTAACTATGTAACTTATTAGCTTGAGGTACTTACATCATATATTATACAATATACTGTATTTTAGAATATGAGAAGACATTTGAGTAAAGTGAAGTAATGCGCTATTGTAAGCAGTAACTACAGTAGGTTGGTGTGGTAATTCTTGATAACAGGATATGCTTTTACAAAGTAGATTGAGGGAGAGGCAGCTCATTCCTTTTAGGAAGAAGTTGGGAAAGAGGTCTGTACAAGTTCGAGCAGGGTCCCAGGTATGAGGTGAGGGTGGTATACAATGTAAGTTTTGAAGTCAGGATGAGAGGGCAACCTATTTTAATGTTCTCTCAAACAATGTACAGTATTTATACAACAAAAGACAAAAAATACCCAAAGCTACATCCAATGTGACAAAATACATAGTTAAATACTTCAATAAGAAGGGGGTTGGAAGAGTGGCACTCCATTGTTTATAGAAAAAATATATCAGTATTTCCCTCCTTGGTGCTCACCCTCTGCTGATCCCGGCGTCTCTAAGTGGACATACTACATTCCTGGTAGAGGAAGTACACAGGAGCCTTTTTGTAAGTTAACTTACTCTGTATTTAAAGCATCAGAGCAGGTATATGCATAATGTGCTGTTCCAGGACAGACAAGTCCTTTCCTCAGACCATACACCAGGTGTTATAAGCCTGCAGCCACGTCACGGCATGACCAGCATGCAGGTCCTAACACTACCTGTGAAAATTCTCAGTTACCTCTGCAGTAGAGGGAGAATGGCCTCAGTGGACCTGTCCTGCACAGGAACAAATGCAGCCACCAAGATTTGACCATTTCTCGCCAAAAATGTCGAGATTTCGATGAGATACCTCGTGAGGTGGACAGCAGCAGACAAATGGCCCAGCGGATTAACACAGCGGGGGACCCTGCGGTGTGAATCCTACCGGGTTCTACCTGTCAGTAAGGGAAGTGCAGTAAGAGATAGACTGAATCAGTCACTCTACCAGCGCGACTCTAACAGGCGGTCATGGGGGGTTTTATTTAATTTTAATATTACAGTATTGTAGCAGAGGGTCTCCACAGCCGAACCGCATTGATTTCAGGTCCAGGGACCTCCTACTACCAGCAGCCATGTTTAAATTCTCCTGCGTCACGGCCCATGTGATCGGGGGATTTAAACAAACCAGAGGGGTACCGGCACCCCATAACGGGGCCTGTAACACAGGAGGCAGAGGGTCCCAGGACCTGAAATCAATGCGGTTCAGCTCGGGAGACCCCTTGCTACAATACAGTAATTTTTAAATTAAATAAAACCCTGCGATCACCTGTTAGAGGTGCGCATCTCTTACTGCGCTTCTCTTACAAAAAGGTAGAACCCGGTAGGATTCACACAGCAGGGACCCCCGCTGTGTTAATCCGCTGGTCCATTAGTCTGCTGCGGTCCATCCTGAGAGGTATTGTGGCATGTTGCGGTTTTTATCCCGAGATGTGGTCGAATCTTGGTGGCTGCATCTGTATCACTTGTGGGGTCCCGCAAAGCTCTGTGCTGAAGTGCCTATTCTTTTCAGTCTTTGTTAATGATCTGCCTATCTCTTGAATCCAGACACAAAGAACATTTTTTCCTGTCCTGCTTTCAAATACTTTTTAGGCAAGCTACATGGCTATCCTAACAAGCTCCTCACCCCTACCACACGCAGCACGGAGATCCGACTCTAATAGACTGTTCACGGTTCCAATGTTCAACAAAGAATCCGGTCGCTCGTCCTCCTCTGGTTACTGTGCACCTCATGATTGGAACAACCTACCAGACACTCTCAAAGCCGCCTCCAGTTTAAGTTCTTTGAATACTTTCATAAATAAATTAATTAATTAAAATGCGGTAATAAGACCGTCATTTATTTTATATCTGGTGCGATATTAGCTCCACTTTAATGGAGTTTGCTGTATCCGGGCATTTATGCCATAAAGGTATTGATCAAAGGATTTGGGCTACAATATTGGAGCAACACTAAAGCAAAAACAGCACCAGGAAATTCAAAGAATAAAATCCTATTTGAAGCCAAGGGTTTCAGTCTTTGATAAACCTGTCACTATTTTGTACACCAGATTTGTCATAGATTTGTAGCTGGGAAAGGTTGCTAAATATTCCCATTAATTATAGAAGCAATTTATTTTTATGTACCGTATTGCACTTTGCAATATGTGCACTTTGCAATACATGCACTTGATTTAGATCAGAGAAACACTTCATGCTATACTGTACTTTAATGATTGAAAACCCTGTTGTACCTCCTGTGTAATTCAGCTGTATAGTGGATCTCATTGTTCCCCCTGGTGGTACATGGGGGCATATGCACTGACAGTGCCATCCTATGGAAACTCTGTGATAAACTAAGCTATAATGGGCTATCTTCTTTTATCTGAGAGAAACCGTCACACGCTATGGGGGTCATGCACAAAGCAGTGATAAGTGCTTTTAAGTGAGATACATGCCTTTATAGCGTGATACTGCCTGTTGTGAGATTCACAAAGCAGTGATAACACTGCAGTATCGTGCTATAATGGCATTATTTTCCACTTAAAAGCATTTATCACTGGTTAGTGCAGGACCCCCTATATCTTTATGTTATATTTTTGACTAGTCGAAAACTGCAAAACATTTGCAGTAAAAAACATAAAGTTGGTGTCACGGTAACTTGTGAAAGGTTATAATATACACAAATACTGTCTCTGGGTTGAATTGAACACGACTAGGATATGATACATTAAGTTTATTCCTTAAAAAAGGTGAACACACAAGATTGCACAAATAACAGACACATTATAGCACTTACTTAGGGGTTGGACAATGAAGCAATCAGGTACAGGATTGGCAATTCATTCAGGCATCAGGTAACAAGTAGTTGTAGAAAAACGAAGACGATGGGCATGGAGCTAACCCTGGTTTATATGGGATTCCAGTCCTATACCCTGGCATTGGGTGCTAGCCATTGGGTAACAATTATCTGCACCCAATCCCTCTTTGCCAGCTAACGTGGGAAGCATTGTTTGATCATGCCCCCAGTTAGTTTGCACATGCGCACATCTGGCCCTGGGGGTCTCATTTCTCTAGCCCCACACTAAAGTCAGGGTGCCTAAAAGTCTACCAGACTTGTCTCTGGTCAGGAAATCCTTTGTCTGTAAGGGTGAATTATAGCACTTACGGACCACTCAAGCCCTGCGTTTCTCCGCCCTATTTTATACAATCAGAGTGGTGGAATCTTTGATCATCAAGTCTGTTGTAGACAACAGGTCGCCCCCCTGAGCATTAACACAAAGCAGAACCATTAACTTTCGCGGGCTTTTATCCCAGCCTTGAAATACAATACATTCCTTAATATTTAAACATATTAAAATAATCCGTTTGGCTGGGCCGAGCGGGCCAAAACTTGCCAGACCCTCATGCCGGAGGGGACTCTCCATGGTGGCCAAGTTTCAACTCGCTGCGACCCACCGGACCGGAGTTACACAATTGCAGTTTTAAAAGCATTTTTGGACACAAGGCTTTTTTCCGCCATGCAAGTCAATGGCAGAAACCGAAACTTTACAATTACCCTGACTCCGTTCTGTTGTCCAGAGTGGGTCGCTATTCGCCATGCAATCCTGCCAGAACTAGGACTACATGATGACCGAATTTCAGCCCTCTAGGTTGAACAGAACCGGAGTTATGGGTTTCAGGTTTCTGCTCATTCTGACTTAGCCATTTTTACTCGTGGCTTTTACCTCCGCCATTGAAGTCAATGATGCGACCCTTGTAGCGGGGGTCATTGATCACCAGACCCAGTTGAGGTCGAGTAAGGGGGTTCCTAAGGTCTAGGGGGAAAAATAACTTTATTCCGGGGTGCCCTAGAACCTAAGTTTCCCACGCCAATCGAACCTGAACTTGACCGGGGAGTGATCAAAGCTCTTTTCAATGATAATGTTTCCGCTTTTGCGGTCTGCGGTTTGGATGGCTGCCAACCCGTTCCTGGAGGTCTGAGTCGAGGAATCCCCATTGAAATGAATGGCTCCATTGACTTTCAATGGGGAACCGCCGCTCCTCCTCTCGGGCGCCATCTGCAGGTCTTCTACGGAAATGCGCCCAAATCGCCAGATTCCCCATAGGATTGTATGGAGCTGCAATGGCAACCTATGGAGAACTGCAAAATGGAGCCTGCAAAGGCGGGAAAATGGAACACAGGGCTATAATCACTAAATAAACATTAACCCTTTTCCTCCCGACAGGATCCCAGTGTATGTGTTGGTGCAGACACTGGAATGGGGGAAATACATTCTTACAGGGGAATACACATTTGGGTGCTGAAGCAGGGTCAAAACCACAATACTGGACCGCAGTCCAGTTAACCCCTCGCCTCCCAGGTGAGGGCAGGGGGTGGCCATATGGGGTGTAACCTCTTTAATACCAGGCCAATCCCCCTCTACCTCTACACCTTCCCTTCTTTATGGTGCCCTGTAGTCAGCTGCCCCTCACGGGAAGTGGGTCACTGTTGGCACTGTTGAAGAACTCAGGCTCAGATGGATAGTCTTGACGAGAGAGTCCATCTGCATTGCTGTGTTCACTACCCTTCTTGTGTTGGATAGTTAACTCAAACTCTTGAAGGGCCAAGCTCCACCGTAATAGCTTGGCATTCTCCCCTGATGCCCTCTGCAGCCAGCTCAGGGGTTTGTGGTCAGTAATGACCGTGAAAGCATGCCCATACACGTAGGGTTGGAGCTTTCTGAGTGCCCATACAATGGCCAAGCACTTCTTCTCAATGGTGGCATATGCCACCTCCCTGGGGAGCAACTTACGGCTGAGGTACACCACAGGGTGCTCTCTGCCGTCCTCCCCACCTGGCTTAGTACAACCCCAATGCCAAAGTCAGAGGTATCAGTCTGTATTAAAAATTGTTTGGTGTAGTCCGGGGTAGCCAGTATGGGGGCCCCAGCAAGGGCAGTTTTTAGTGCCTGAAATGCAGTTTCACAGGCAGGAGACCAGGTAATAAGCACAGGCAGTTGCTTTCTGGTCAGATCAGTCAGGGGGTTTTGCCACGGTGCTGTATTGTGGGACAAACTTCCTATAGTACCCTGCGATGCCCAAAAATGCCATGACCTGTTTCTTGGTTTTGGGAACAGGCCACTGGACTATAGCTTCTACCTTGGCTGGCTCTGGGTTTAGGTGCCCTCCACCCACCCTGTGCCCTAGGTACAGGACCTCTGCCATCCCTACCATACACTTTGTGGGTTTCAAGGTAAGCCCAGCCTCCCTGATCCTATCCAGCACCACAGCTACATGTCCTAAATGGGATTCCCAGGAGTTACTAAAGACAGCAATGTCATCTAGATAGGCCCTTGCAAAACTTTGCATCCCTTCCAGTAGGCGGTTGACCAGGCGTTGGAACGTAGCCGGGGCATTTTTCATTCCAAATGGCATCACTAAGAACTCATAGAGGCCACTTGGGGTGATAAATGCTGACTTCTCCCTAGCCTCCAGGGTCAGTGGGATTTGCCAATAGCCTTTGCTCAAATCCATTGTGGTCAGATACCTTGCCCCCGCGAGTTCATCTAGTAACTCATCCATGTGGGGCATGGGATAGGTATCTGAGACCGTCCCAGCATTGAGCAAGTGGTAGTCCACACAAAACCGGGTGGTCTTGTCCTTCTTAGGAACTAGGACTACCGGACTAGCCCAAGGGCTCTGGAACGGGGTAACTCCCCCTCTGGGGTCAGCATCTCCTATATCTCCCTCTCTATACTGGTCTTGACCTCTGCTGACACTCTGTAAGCGTGCTTATGCAGAGGTCGCAAGTCCCCTGTGTCCACTGGGTGTTCTGTGAGGTGTGTTTTCCTTGGCATGTCAGTGAAGAGAGCCCTATACTTTGCAAGCATGTCCTTGGCTTCTCCCTTCTGCCTAACACTTAACTGACCCCCTATCTCCACCTGTTTCAAAGTGTTTCCCTGCCTAGCCTCCCCTAGAAGATCAGGCAGAGCATTGCTCGCCAGATCTTCCAGCAGTGGGCTACAAATCGCCAGCACTGCTCCCATACTCGGAGCTCTGTATTCCTTTAACATATTAATATGATATGTCTTATTCCTATCTGGCTCTACCTGTACAATATAATTGTACTCATTAATCTTTCGGATAACCGGGTACGGTCCCGACCAGGCAGCCATCAGTTTGTTCTCCCGAGTGGGTTTGAGAACAAGCACCTGCTGTCCTGGGATGAATTCCCTGCTACGGGCATTCCAGTCATACCATTGCTTCTGCTTGGTCTGAGCAGCCCTGAGATGGTCCTGGGCCACCCCCATGAGCATCTCTAACCGGTCTCGGAGATCTACTACATACTGGATCACTGAAACATCAGTATCAGTAGCCTCTCCCTCCCATCCCTCCCGGAATAGGTCCAGAGGTCCACGTACCCTGCGGCCGTATAGTAGCTCGAAGGGGGAAAAGCCGGCAGACTCTTGCGGTACCTCTCGGTAGGCAAACAGCAAGTGCTGCAAATGAATCTCCCAGTATTTCCCCTCCGCCTCTATAATGGTCCGAAGCATCTGCTTCAGGGTACCATTAAACCTCTCACATAATCCGTTGGTCTGGGGATGGTAAGGGGTAGTGCGCCGGTGCTGTACACCGCATGCATCCCAGAGACACTGTAACAGTTCACTCATGAACTGCGACCCTTGATCGGTTAGGATCTCACTAGGGAAACCTACCCAAGGCAAAGATGTTCAGTAGCGCTGCTGCTACTGTCCTGGCATCTATGGTGCCAAGCGCTACCGCCTCAGGGTACCAGGTGGCAAAATACACCACCGTGAGGATGTAGCGCTTTACTGACCTACTAGGAATCATAAGGGGCCCACCAAAATATCCATCACTACCTTCTGGAAGGGTTCCCCTATTACAATTAGTGGGTTCAGGGGTGCCTTCACACAGTCGCCCGCCTTACCTACTCGCTGGCAGGCATCACAGGAGCGGCAAAAAGTGCCCACATCCCGGGATGCCCCCGGCCAGTAGTAACGCTGCAATAACCGGGCTCTTGTTCTGTTGACCCCTTGATGTGCCGCTAGTGGAATAGAGTGAGCTACCTGTAACAATTGCTGTCGGTACCCCCTGGGGTACTACAAGCTGTCGCTTACCGGTCAGTCCCTCCTCTATCCCCGGGTTCCCCACTTCTCTGTACAGGAGTCCCTGGTGCCATAGGCAGTGATCAGTGCCCTCCCCTGCCTGAGACTCGGACGCCCGAAGTCTCATACTGGCCAGGCTGGGGTCTGTCTTCACTGCCTCCCTAAACTGGGCTCCTAATTCTGGCCACCCCCTGGTCATGTCTATATCAGGGGAACGGGGCACGGTGAGGGGAAACAGTAAGTCGGTCTGTGGTTGCAACGGAGCCTGGCTTACCTCCCCGGGCTCCTCAGCCCTCCGATATCGTTGGTCCCAAATGCAGGGGGACTGGAGCCGCCGCCATCGCTGCCGTCTGAGTCCGGGTGACTGCCGCTACGGCAGTGGGTCTTGGTACCCGATCGTAGGTGCAGGCCAACGGACCCAGATTGTTGCCGAGGAGCACCTCCGCATCCAAACCAGGCAAAACCCCCACCTCCCGAACACCCTGTCCCTCCCCCCAATCCAAAAAGATCCTGGCAATCTGCAGGAATCGTGGCTCTCCATACGCCATTGTGATCTGCATCCTGGGTCCCGGGAGCAATTCCTCTGGTCGGACCATATCAGGTTGGACCAGGGTTGCCACAGCACCTGAATCCAGCAAGCCAATTGCTTGCCGGTCACTGACTGTGACCGTGGTGAGGTGTCTGCTTCGGCGCTGCATTGCGGCGCTGGGCTGTCTTCCACTCCTGGCTGTAGGCACAGAAGAAACCGGGGCAGGCGCTGTATGGAACGTCTCGCTGAGAGTTGTTTCCATGATCGGCCCTGGATCCTTGGTGGAAGCCACCCGTACGCGGGCTACTGGCTTTGCAGCAGGGGTGCGTTGTCCCTGATGGGGTCTGCCGGCATGCAGCGGCTCCGGGCAATCTGGCTTGATGTGCCCGGTGCGGTTGCAGTTGTAGCACCGGCGCTCATGCCGGAGCTCTCCCGACTACGGTGGACTGCTGCCCGTGGGGCGGCTTCATAGTCCATTGGGGAGTGGTGCCAGCCTTCTTGGCTGGGGCCACCGCCGCTGCCTTGGCCGCTACTTTGGCGGGCATCAGCGCTCGGCACGGATTACACACACACTGACTGACACACACACACACTGAAACACACACTGACTGACAGACACACACACACACTGAAACACACACTGACAGACAGACACACACACTGACACACACACTGACTGACACACACACACTGACTGGCACACACACACACACACACACACACTGACTGACACACACACACACACACACACACACACTGACTGACACACACACACACACACACACACACTGACTGACACACACACATATTGACTGGCACACAGACACTGACTGACGCACACACACTCCGCATCTCTGCCCTCCGTGGGCAGCCCGTACTCGTGGCACTTGTCCCGTAGCTGAGCCCTGCTCCGGACTGTAGATGAACCGGCACCCTCGCTCATGGTTCAAGGCTTCTCTGGAGTACGTATGAACAGTGAGGTGGTGTTTTATCTCGCGTTATATGTTGTACAATAGTGTGTTCAATATCGTTAGCCTTAGGAACTCGCAATTCACCCGAGTTACTACTGTATTGCAGAATCCCGCAGTAAACTGTAATACAGGTTCAATTCAATCCCGCCGCTGCCACCAGTTATTATAAGCCTGTCATGGTAACTTGTGAAAGGTTATAATATACACAAATATCTGGGTTGAATTGAACACGACTAGGATATGATAAATTAAGTTTATTCCTTAAAGAAGGTGAACACATAAGATTGCACAAATAACAGACAAAATATAGCACTTACTTAGGGGTTGGACAATGAAGCAATCAGGTACAGGATTGGCAATTCATTCAGGTATCAGGTAACAAGTAGTTGTAGAAAAACGAAGACAACGGGCATGGAGCTAACCCTGGTTTATATGGGATTCCAGTCCTATACCCTGGCATTGGGTGCTAGCCATTGAGTAACAATTATCTGCCCCCAATCCCTCTTTGCCAGCTAACGTGGGAAGCATTGTTGGATCATGCCCCCAGTTAGTTGGCACATGCGCACATCTGGCCCTGGGGGTCTCATTTCTCTAGCCCCACACTAAAGTCAGGGTGCCTAAAATTCTACCAGACTTGTCTCTGGTCAGGAAATCCTTTGTCTGTAAGGGTGAATTATAGCAATTACGGACCACTAAAGCCCTGCGTTTCTCCACCCTATTGTATACAATCAGAGGGATGAAGTCTTTGATCAGGGGGTCTGTTGTAGACAACGGGTCGCCCTCTTGAGCATTAACACAAAGCAGAACCAGTAACTTTCGCGGGCTTTTATCCCAGCCTTGAAATACAATACATTCCTTAATATTTAAACATATTAAAATAATCCGTTCGGCTGGGCCGAGCGGGCCGAAACTTGCCAGACCCTCATGCCGGAGGGAACTCTCCATGGTGGCCAAGTTTCAACTTGCTGCGACCCACCGAACCGGAGTTACACAATTACAGTTTTAAAAGCATTTTTGGACACAAGGCTTTTTTCCACCATGCAAGTCAATGGCAGAAACCCAAATTTTACAATTATCCTGACTCCGTTCTGTTGCCCCGAGAGGATCGCTATTCGCCATGCAATCCTGCCGGAACTAGGACTACATGGTGACCGAATCTCAGCCCTCTAGGTTGAACAGAACCGGAGTTATGGGTTCCAGGTTTCTGCTCATTCTGACTTAGCCGTTTTTACTCACGGCTTTTACCTCCGCCATTGAAGTCAATGGCGCGAACCTTGTAGCGAGCGTGACCCTTTACTGGGGTCATTGATTACCGGACCCAGTTGAGGTCGAGTGAGGGGGTTCCTAGGGTCTAGGGGGGAAAAGAACTTTATTCCGGGGTGCCCTAGAACCTAAGTTTCCCACGCCAATCGAACCTGAATTTGACCGGGGATTGATCAAAGCTCTCTTCAATGATAATATTTCCGCTTTTGCGGTCTGTGATTTGGATGGCTACCAACCCGTTCCTGGATGTCTGAGTCGAGGAATCGCAATTGAAATGAATGGCTCCATTGACTTTCAATGGGGAACCGCCGCTCCTCCTCTCAGGCGCCATCTGCAGGTCTTCTACGGAAACGGGCCCAAATCGCCGGATTCCCCATAGGATTGTATGGAGCTGCAATGGCGACCTATGGAGAACTGCAAAATGGAGCCTGCAAAGGCGGAAAATGGAACAAAGTGCTAAAATCACTACATAAGCATTAACCCTTTTCCTCCCGACCGGATCTCAGTGTAAGTGTTGGTGCAGACACTGGAATGGGGGAAATACATTCTTGGGTGCTGAAGCAGGGCAAAACCACAATACTGGACCGCAGTCCAGTTAACCCCTCGCCTCCCAGGTGAGGGCAGGGGGTGGCCAAATTGGGTGTAACCTCTTTAATACCAGGCCAATCCCCTTCTACCTCTACAGTTGGGCATTTAAAAAATTATGTATTTATGTACAGTATAATATGACAGTAACCTAACATGGTAAATTTACTGGACAGACAAACAGACAGATACTGTATTTAGTGGCATCTTTGGATAAAAAAAAGGATGATTTAGCCTGCTAACCCCATCAAGGCCAACTCTCAGCAGGTACATTTTCTAAGATGAAAAAATAAGTGCGCAACTACAATCAATACAATAGTGAAGTGATGATGTGAGGTAAATAAAAATGTGACCTTAAATTAATCGAATTGATAATATGGAGCGTCTGCAGCTGTGACACCAGGGATGGCTCAGGTACTCCCTAATTAGACAGACAAAAAATACAAAAAACACAGCGCACAACGCTCATAGTGCATTAAAAATTATATTGATAACCAAACAAGTGAGGTAAGTATTAGGCGTACATTAAAACAATTTAAACAATTTAAACAGGCATTTCAGGGTTAGTGTTACCCAAGCACCAAACAGGATGCCAGTGGAGATGTCATCGGTTTAGGCACGTAGCTCTCCCCGTCACGATCGCTCAGTCTCAGGATAAAGCCTAGAGGGTCTCTGGTGAGATAGCAAACGGTTCAGCCAACTCGTAGTGCAGATGAGTGATGTCCGCAGGTTCAGAAATCTCTGCGGCAGCAGGACACACGCTGTTCAACTCTCTGATCCGGCACTTCCGGGTTCTTGACGTCACTCGGCGGCGACAGCGCGTCGCGATCTTTCTAAACACCGAGCTGGTTCTCAAAGGAGTGGTGCAAAGTCCAGGGTTCACAAAATATTCTATTCCAACGCGTTTCGAAACCACAGGGGTCTCTTCATCAGGGAACATTTTCTAAGAGTAGTGATATTTATTTAACGACTTCCTCAACTAAAAATACAAAAATCAGAATGAAAGCCCATTATAGAAAAGTATAACTAAAACCTCCAATTTACTGATATTGCAATTTGAATCTGATGCTGCAGTACTACTGTGTACTGAACGCAAACCATCGATCACTGTGGATATAGGTGTAAAATTGCAATGTTGTGACTTTATTTCTGACTGTTATGTCACTGATGACCTCACAATACGGTGGTCAGCTGCCGACCTTATCAGACAGACAAACTGAAGAATCTATAATAAAAATGCACAGTTTTCTAATATGTTGCCTTGCCGTAGTTAACCCAATAATGCCTAAAAATATACGCTATTATTAGCATGTTACCAGAAGATTTCTTATGTTATCTAATGGTGATCTATCCTTATCCAATAATATTATCCAGTCATATTTCCCAGTAATAATATAACCATTCTACTGTCATTTACCTTATGTTACTGTAACCCATACCCCCCCCCCCAGACACAGATGCCATATCTAGGGTGTGTGAGGGCTGGCTACATGTGCTTGAGTGGTGCGTACCTGCTGGTAACAGGAGGGCCTGAGCTTCCCGCAATGATGTTGGGGACACAGGACCAGGCTTCTGGGGTAGTTGCCTCATTCTTTAGTGGTGGTGCAGCGCCTCCATCCTCTATAACTTCCCAGGGATATGGGGTAGGACCCGTTTAGAAGAAATAACCCTGGTCCCAGGGTGGATGCTCCAGAATCACACACAGTCTCTTTGGTAAAATCAGCAAAGGTCTCTTTATTGTCTCTAGCTCGCACACAGCAGTCTTGGCAGCACACAGCAGTAGCAGCACACAAGGCACTCCAAAGGTGTACAGGCCTTCTCCTGTCCTCTCATTTCCTCAAAGATGCACTCCGACAGGATGGTCTTTGAGGGGCTTCAATACCCCAATACCCACCTCAGAGGGTATCCTCCGGGTGGGGATAGATCTTCCCCATCACCCCCTCATCAGGGTGAGGGACATTGGTCCACCGGAACTCTGCTCACTCTTCAACTAATAGGCCAGAGTTCTCTCTCTCTCTCTCCTGCTCCCAGAAGAAAGCACGACTACTCCTCTCCTCCAACTCCCAGGACAGACTCTAGCTGGGCTGGACTGACTGTCACTCACAGGAACTGGCTCCTAAATAGAGTCAGCCCCACCTCTCATGATGTCAGCAGGACCTCCCCTCTGTCTCATGCCTGCAGCAGAGTCAGGGGCCTGCATCTATCACTCAAGGCAGGGCGTGAAGGGGGAAAACCCATGATTACTACTGGCGCCTGCCCTTAACAGGACTTACCACAGTAGGAGAAAGATATATATAGCACGTGCTGTTTACAGGGGGCTACATTACCCAAATATTCCACTCATTGCATGTTGCTATCTTAAGCTACCATTAACGGCCTCGCATCCAGTGCTTAAACTAACTTCTATAGTGTAGTGTTACTGTGTGTGAGTGCAGGACATTATAAATCTGTTAAAACATGTAGATAAGGCTATATAGAAGTCATTTTATAAAGGGTCTAAAGAAAATTTCAACAAATGTGCTCTGAATCAATAAGAAGAAAGTGTGAAACGTTGTTTGAGTATGATTACTGTATTTTTAATGTACAGAGTCAATACACCATTCTTCAACCACTACTCACGTTACCCCCTTTTTCCTGAGATTGTCCGGGGGTGCAGAGGGTTACACAGAACCGCGTCCTGGGTTATAGGCAGGTCCCTCACTGAAAATCCCATGCCCCCCTAAAAAAAACCTGAAATGGTACCCTGCAGAGGTGATCACAGCAGAGGCAATCACAAATGCTTGGCATAATGTCTACTGAGATGTGAAACCATACAGGTCATGTAGGATGTAATGTCCCTATTCAAAATCAATATGCAGTGAAGCCTTTTCCCCCTTACTTTGCGAAATGGAAAATCTATTTATTTTAATAGAGCGAAAATATTTTTGTGCAAGGAGAAAATGACTCCACGCCATGGAAAAGGGGGACTAACATTTGAACTGAAATTCTTTAGCGGCACCTACCACATGAGCAAAATTCAGTGGCAGTGAATGGAGTTAATGGAGACGGAAGTCAGTGGTGACGGAAGTTATGTCACTGCTGGCAGAAGAGGCCGTCAGCAACATTCACTGCCACTGAATTTTGCCAACACCCACCAGCAGGAGTAACACACACACACTGTGAGCTGCCAAACACCCTCCGCCGAGTGAGCCGCCAAACACGCCCTGCTACCCTCCCCACGTGAGCCACCGAGCACCCACCCCCTCCCTGTGAGCCACCGAGCACACCCTCCCCCCCCAGTGAGCCGCCTAGCACACAGTGAGCTGCTGAGCATGCCCTCTCCCCCCTCCCCCCCGTGATCCGCGAGCACATCCCCCCCCCAGCCCCAGTGAGCCGCTCCCGAACGCCCCGTGTCCCCATACCTCCGCCGGAGGGCTGGTTCCAACAGAAGGCACCAGCAGCAGGACACGGCCGGGGAAGAGAGTGGAGGGCTGATCCGGGCGGGGGCTCAGGCAGACCCCCCTCCCCATGTCTTCTGAATGTGTGCGTGGGGGGGCTGCTCAGGGGGGGAGTCAGGAGAGGGGGGCCAGGACCCTGAGAATAACACACACACACTGACTGACACACACACACACACACTGAAACACACACTGACTTAGAGACACACACACACTGAAACACACACTGACTGACACACACACACTGAAACACACACTGACTGACAGACACACACACACACACACTGACAGACACACTGACTGACACACACACTGAAACACACACTGACTGACAGACACACACACACTGAAACACACACTGACTGACACACACACACACACTGAAACACACACTGACTGACAGACACACACACACACACACACACACACACTGTCTGACGTACACACACACACGGACTGACTAACACACACACACACACACACACACACACACACACACACACACACACACACTGACTGACACACACACACACACACACACACACACTGACTGACACACACACACACACACTGACTGGCACACACACACTGACTGACACACACACACTGACTCACACACACACTGACTGACACACACAAACTAACTGACTGACACACACTGACTGATACACACACACACACTGACTGACACTCACACAGTGACTGACACACAGACACACACAAGGAATTCAGTTACTATAAATCTAGAAGTGCAAATAGCTAAAACACGCATTCTAAGTCAAACTTCTTTGCGTTTTGGCACTGAAATAGTTTTTTGATTATTAATTAAAACATCACCATTACAAATACAATTTCTGTGACTAAACAGTGACAAAAGACAAAGAAGTTTCACTTAAAATGCACGTGATCAGCACACACTCAACTTTTTTTTACAATAAGCTGGGAAATCAGTCAGGCTATGGTTGTCAATTACTTCCTTCCATATGTAACGTGTAATCTAATTGTTTCTGAATTGCCAGACACACTAACCCTTATATCCTCAATATTAGTCCTCTTCATCCAATATCACCCCTCATTACCCAAACTGGGACATTGTTTTCCTCATTATTCAGTGATAGCCTCATTAGCGTGTGCTAATCTCATTATTCAGTAAAAATCCTCATTTCCCTGTTTTCTCCTCATTAGTCAATGTAAGACATTGTTCTATATATTGTGAGACTGGAGTCACTGGGCTCCCCAATGTAGTCCAGTGCCAAACTCATTTGCTTGTGTAATCCTTTGTTGTTCTGCATAACCAATTGGTCCCCAGTGTTACCCTTTGTGCCACCTTCTAACCTCTTATCATACAGTGTCGACTCATATTAACATGAATAGATTATTATACACTGGTTCATGGTGTTGTCCTATGTAACCCCATGACACTAAGTTTTACATTGTGATAACCTCAGTATCCAGTGATATCTTGTGTCTCACACACTGCCCCCTCTCACTCTCTCTCCCCATCCTCTCTCTCACTACCCTCTCACTCTCCTCCCCTCTCTCTCACTCTCTTCCCCTTTCTCTCACTTCCTGTCTCTCTAATCCCTCAGCCTCTCATACACAAACCCCCTCTCTCTCACGCTCTACCCCTCTCTCTGAACCCTCTCTTTGCCATCACTCTCTCCTCCCCTCTCTCAGACTCCCTCCTCTATTTCTAACTCTCGCCCCTCTATCTCCCTCTGTCTCTCTCCCCCTTTTCTCTCACTCTCCCTCCCTTCTCTTTCTGATTACCTCCCCCTCTTATATTACACCCTCCCCTCTCCTCTCACTCTGCCCCATCTCTCCTTCCCTCCACCCCTTTACGACCTATGGAGCAAATGTGCAGGGTCCATTCAGGACTTACCCAGTTTCTGGTGTTCCTGTAATGAACCCTGCCATATGGAAGAGTGTCCCTTCGATATCCTATGAGGATACTAATAAGGATGAAGATGTCTCTTATGTGGGCTCAAAAAAGCAACTCACCTACAAAACACCCCTAGGATGGTGGAGCGGCCTGACCATGTACGCACCGAAAAGACGTGAATATGATTGGCGGCTTCAAGAGCAGCTGAACACTGAATATTTCTGCCAGCTACTGCAACTGCAAGAAAAGCATGGTGGATACAGTGAAACTGCTGAAGTTTCAAACAAAGAGGGAGACCCCAGTATCCTTGAGGGGACAGAGTCGTCCAAAGCAAAATTGCAGAAAAGAAAAAGAAACAAGGTTTTCCGCTTACCATGGAAGGGTCAGACACGTCTGCAGGTCCATGGGGAAAATAGGGGGCCAAGATGCCCTGCAGCCATGAGCAAATGGAAGACTCGTCCCAGGAACAAAATTCCCAGAGGGCCTTAGATAGAGCTTATGTAACCCAAAGAAGTGTCTGTCTGGTCCTGATAGGTAGTAACCCTCAACGAAACCATAACAGGGAAGTGTAGCCGGACCAAGTGAGTGACAATCTGTTGACCAACCCTGAAAATGCACAGCAAATAAACCAGGAAGAATTGTTTATAGAAGTTATGCGCAAGTAGGCCAGACTCATTCCAGCACTATTCCAGCAGGGTGAAAAACAGGATCAACTGTTGACAGCTCTAGAAAAGGTGAACTCTGAAGTTACCACCATGGATGGGGAGCAGGATGAAGCTCGAAGGGAGGACCTCTGTCTTGTTTTAGAACTGGGATGCTCTTAAGGAGTTTTTCAGCCTCTGTATGGAGCTGAAGTCTCCTGGGAAGAAATTCACAGCCTCTGTGTGGAGCTGGCAGCCTCCCAGAAAAAGTTTCACAGTTTCAGTACCGAGCAAGAGGTCTTCCGGGAAGAGGTACATAATTTCAGTATAGAGATGGATGTGTCTCGATTAAAATAGAAGAAAACACTGTATTACAATGATTCACTCACTGTGCATTACATTTTACAATGCTTTGCGTTTGCCATGTTTCAATTTCCGTGAAACTCTCCTAGTATAAAATTTTAATAATGTAATTATATAGTACTGTATGTCTCTATGTGCCCACTCCAATTAAAAAAAAATATATATATATATATCTTAATATATAAAATCGAAAGGTTGGTACTAGCTGCGGTGAATCTGATTGGTCCTCAGCCTCTGGCCAATCAGATTGGTGGCTCTATGATGTCACCCGGCTCTATGACGTCACCCAACTCCCTCTCCCCCACCGGCTCCCGGACTGAGGGGAAGCGCGGCGCGGCCCTCCTGCCCCAGCCGCCAACGCTCACTTCCCTCCCTCCCCGGCGGGGGGACAGGCAGTGGGCAGGCAGCCTCCGGAAGGACCCCCTTCCTCCTGCAGCTGCCCCCGGTAAGATGGCGGCGCACAGCGGACAGGCGGGGGGTGGTATTCAGTCAGGAGAGAGGGGGGGGGAGTTAGTCAGGAGAGAGGGGGGGAGGGAGTCAGGAGAGAGGGGGGGAGAGAGGGAGTCAGGAGAGAGGAGGGGAGAGAGGGAGTCAGGAGAGAGGGGGGGAGAGAGGGAGTCAGGAGAGGGGGGGAGGGAGTCAGGAGAGAAGGGAGGAAGCCTGAACAGCTGTGAAGAGGGGGGGAAGGGAGTTGAGAGGGAATATGGGGGAGGCAGAACATTACATCACGGGCAACGCCGGGTATATCAGCTAGTATATATATATATATATATATATATATATATATATATATATATATATATATATATATATGGAAAACATATTACACTGAGTCACTTTGAATATAATTGCAGTACTTGTAAAACTACACGCTACAGGGGATGTGTGTATTCTTTATCTATGCACATGCGTGGCTATGGAATGAATACCGTATGTGTGTCATTGAATTGGAATGTTAAATTTAGAGTCGGATGGCTGGGGTTGGGGGCATCAGTTTCTCGACACATGAGGGAAAGGCAGATAAGTTAAAAGGGACTTTGACCACTCGTATTTCACTGAGGGTCTTTTTTTTTTGCTTGCTAGAATCACAGTGGGGTAGGGGGCACTGCTTTGTCTTTGCATCCATCCAGTTGATAGTGTGGCCAAATCCCAGATTACTAATGAGAACACTGAATACAAGTAAATATTGCAGAAGAAAATATATATGTTGAATGTGTTAATAAAATCTATTTTTGTTCAAAACTACAAAACTCCTGGTGCCCATCTTTTAACATCTGGAAACATGCCCAGCTCGCAAGAACCATCAATTTACATACAGTAGTTACATAGTTACTGTACATAGTAGATTAGGTTGAAAAAAGACGTACGTCCATCAAGTTTAACCTATGCTAAATTTAGACAACAGATACTTTATCCTATATCTATACTTATTGATCCAGAGGAAGGCAAACAAAAAACCCCAGAGTCATATCATCCAATGATATCTCATAAGGGGAAAAATAAATTCCTTCCTGACTCCAAGAATTGGCAATAGGATTATTCCCTGGATCAACATCCTTCACATGTATACTTATTTGGTATATCCCTGTATACCTTTCCTATCTAAAAATATGTCCAACCTTTTTTTGAAAAAATCTATTGTATCTGCCATCACAATCTCCATGGGTAATGAATTCCACATTTTAACTTCCCTTACTGTAAAGAACCCTTTCCTTTGTTGCTGGTGAAATCTCCTTTCCTCCAACCTTAAGGGAGGCCCACAAGTCATTTGTACTGCCCGTGGGATGAATAGTTATTTTGAAAGCTCCTTGTATTGTCCCCGAATATATTTGTATATAGTTATCATATCCCCTCTTAGACGCTTCTTTTCTAATGTAAATAAATCTAATTTAGCTAGCCTCTCCTCATAAATTAGATTGTCCATCCCTGTTATTAAGTTAGTGGCTCTTCTCTGCACTCTCTCTAGTTCCATAATGTCTTTTCTTAGGATTGGTGCCCAAAATTGTACTCCATATTCAAGGGGAGGTCTTACTAATGCTTTGTAAAGGGGCATAATTATGTTTACTTCCATTGCCCGTTTAATGCAAGATAAGATCTTGTTTGCCTTTGCAGCTACTAAATTTGGACTAAAATATTCACCCTGAGATGCTTTATTACCCACATGTTGTAAACTCCCTTATCAGCCGGGCAATGAGGGCTACACTACCCTAGTATAAAAGTGTAAAAATGTATACTGTATGTCTCTATGTGCCCACATTGATTAAAATACAATATCTGTACAGTACTAAAAATGTAAAGTGATGAGTACTCAAGGCAGTGTGCTCAGAGAGAAATTCACTTAAATGCACACCACTGATAGTATAAAATATAACTTTTAATAGTGTTTGCTTAAAACATATATTACCGATTGTGTGTGTAACAGTAATTAAAAAGTCAATCAAATAATAGTGAAATGGTATACCAAAAATCCCTTCTCAATAGACACTCAGACAAAATATTAGATTTGTCAGAGATAGGAACTAAATGGCACAATTCAGTGTTTATGGCAATAACATCAAAAAACGAGCGCAGAACTCAGTAATGCACCTAATTAATATTACAGATAATAAACTTACCAAAGAGAATTGATCAGTGCTTGCTTTGGTTGCAATATGGTGCAACTGGTTAATCAATTATACCTATACTATATCTCCCTTTAAACTCAAAAGGAGGGAAGATACAACAAGAGCTACAGCAGAGACTGCGACTATTCTAACACAAACCAGTGATAATCGCCAAAAAGACCCAGGTACACCCAGGTACATGCTGGATACATGCCTTAAACTTGCCTTAAACTAGACCCAGCATTTCTGCATTGATTAATGGCCCATCAGATTAACAGCGGGGGTCCCTGGCAGTCCCATTCAAACTGAATGGGACTGCCAGGGACCCCTGCTGTGTTAATCCTATGGGACATTAGTCAATGCAGAAATGCCTTAAACTTGCCTTAAACTTGCCTTAAACTAGCCAGGTTACACCCAGCACATACCCAGAATGTAACCGGGCTAGTTTAAGGCAAGCTTTAGAATAGTCGTGGTGTCGTCTATATACACTGCCTTATAATATATAGGGTGTGAGCAAAATAAGGGTGGATAGAAGATTCCCACCAATTAACAACAAAGACACACACCCCTATTGAATGAATCCAACAAGGCAGAGCTATCCAGAGCTAAAAGGGTGGCTAAATGTGATGTTAAGGTCCAAATTGACAGACTAGAATAAGTACTGCCCAAAGCTATCAGATAATACTGATAATACTGGCTCTATCATAAATAGACCATATAGCCCATCCTGAGATGGCTATAAATGTATTCAGAAGTCTCCTGTCATTAATATCTAGATAGTGTGGTATATTGAGGTTTAAATCATTATGCTCAAACCAACTGAATTCCGTAGCAGTAGAAATTAACACAACTCCATAACGGAGGCTAGTAACATCATTACGTGCCCTACGCACGTTCCCTCCAGCTACGGAGCTTCGTCAGGGACATTTTTGCACATACACGAAAGCAGAGCTATATAAAGGCATAAGTTGCCATAGAAACACAATTGGTAGGTAAGCATGTGTCTGCGCAAGATAATATCTTGTACTCATCTATTGGCACCAGTGCGCATACGCAAACCAAAACTTTCAACCAATCGTCACGCAAAATGGTTTGCCTGAAAAGATAGAGTCCCACCTCAAGCCATAACATGATTGCACATGCGTGGAATAAGTTACCACCAGCTACTACAGTGCCTATGCGCATGCGCTAGTAGATAGACAATTATTTGCTATAATTACATAGATGCGCATGCGCAAGAAGATATATTCCTAACTAAGCACATCACACAACTGCGCATGCCTGAGGTGACTGGGTGTTTGCTTATTGCTGCCATCATCACGCAAAAACGCCTGCCTGGGGAGATAGAATCTAACCTCAGTCCATAATGCATTTGCGCATGCGTGAGAAGTTGTTCCCAATCGTGCAAGGTGCCCATGAGCATGTGCATAAAGATAGACACCATCTCACCACAAATGCATAGATGCACATTTGACAAGAGATAGACTCCCTGCTGAGCGCATCATGCGACTGCGCATGCCTGAGGTGACAGACTTCTCACTAAACACATTGTGTAAATACACATGCATGAGAAGATAGATTTTCTAACACCTACTTAGCATACTTAAGCACGTGTCCAAAAAGATAGACTGCTTTGTATCTACAGTATCAACATTAATATTGAAATATGATGGAGTGATGTCCTATCAGGCAGTAAGTACAAATGTGTATATAGTACTGTATCTGCTTACTGTAAGTATTATAAAGAGCAATTATGTTTATGTTGATAACTATTAATACCTTTTTGCATGTAATAAAATCGTCCTAAATTATGATTATATTGTTATTTAAATTATACATGCATATTACTGTTACACTGGACATGATGTTAACATAGTCCAAACATGTAGCAATATAGTCACAAATTTAATATGATCAAAAATGTAATGATGATATAAAAAATGTATACCATGGAAAATAAAACACAAAGAACAATAAACAATAAAGGAGAGATGAGCGCCATTGGACTGAGAAGGATAGCCCAACGGATATAATTAATTTTAATGAACGGTTTATGTAAAACCCTCGTGCAGCCCATTGGGACTATGCGTCTTCAATTTATATATCCATTTCACCTCAATACGTAATAACATCTGATCAATATTGCCACCACAGGCAGGACATTTCAGTTGATATCGTTAGGCATTTCACATCCCCATTAGGATACTGTGTGACGTGCCTAGCAACTAGGGTCTTGTTGGCATGTTTGATCGAATTGACATGCTCCAATATACATCTGCGACGTTGCCTATTGGTCTTACCCACATACCTCTTACCACAATTGCACGTGTTGAGGTAAATCACACTTGATCATGCGCAGGATAAAGTCAAGTGTATTCAGTAAAGAACCAATAATTGCCTCTGAGGTGGACCCTGAAATTAGCCTGCAGAATTACTTCAAACACAGTATGATCCCACGTGGGTTGAGACTTAGATTGAGCCCTGCATATTATATAACATCAGAAGATTTCATCAAACAGTGGGAAACAATATTGTCTAATTGTTCTAAGGAATTAATGACTTTTCTAATCAGTCATGAAAAAACAAGATAAGAAACAATTAATAAAGATCTAGATACAAATTTGACATCAGTAAGTATAATAAGCTGCAGGAATTTGAAGAGTTTGAGCGCCAGTTAGAAACAAATAAGTTTAAGATGGAGCATACTGAATAGCAGTAGCCATTTTGGGCGATAAGTGCTCGATAAGTGGCTTATGAACACTTACTGCATAGGCCCCAATGTATTTGTCCATGATCTGCTCAATTACATACTTACACACAACTACTTTGTGTTCGACGAGAGCAATTACCACTAGACCAAGGATACAGCTATAGGCACGGCATGTGCGCCTACATATGCCAACTTGTACCTTTGGCTGGTGGGAGTTATCTATATATACTGACCATATTGATATGTGGCTCAGGTACATACACTGGCGTCACAGTTTATTCTAACATTGCCCGCACGGCTGGATGCGTGCGGGCCGCGTGATGACGGCGGCATGTCGGCGCGTCACTGTGACGTCACAGTCACGTGGCATGCCCGGCTTCCCCGGCTTCCCCGGCATCCCCGGCTTCCCCGACACCCCTGAAGTTGAAGTGAGGTAAGCGGGGGTGCGGGGAAGCAGAGGGGCAAAGGCAGGAGTAGCTAGGGGGTTGGGAAGGGGGAAAAAATGCGTGCGGAGTGGGGGGGGCGCACGGAGGGGATGCGGCTGGCGCGCTGTTTAGTCACGGTGCCAGCCGGAATAAATCCCCGGCCAATTAGTGGCAAATGTTAGAATAAAGGCTGCCGCAGCAGTAGATGACATTCTCTTAGCGATAGAGAAACACTTCTTTCTTCTAATACACTGAAAACTGAAGATCCAACAATACAATGCATCGGTACCTACAACAAGAGATGGTGGGCCACAAAAAAGATATTCTCTCGTCATTGGCACCTCCTCCTCTCTGATGAGGATTTGGTGAAAATAATTGGTCCTAAACCTACAATTACAAGCAGACGCTCAAAAAATCTACGTGACATTCTTGTCCATAGCTACCACCAGTGTCCAAGGGCAGATAACTGGCTAACTCCAACTAAAGGAATGTACAAGTGTCAAGAGTGTAAGGAGTGCAAACATGTTATCACTGCTAAAACATTCGCCAATCACGACAGCACACAGAACCTCAATGTGGACAGTTATATTAATTGTAGAACCATAAGTGTGATTTACCTCATCACGTGCAATTGTGGTAAGAGGTATGTGAGTAAGACCACTAGGCAACTTCGCAGATGTATATTGGAGCACGTCAATTCGATCAAAGATGTGTACAACACCACAGTTTTTAAGCATATCACACAGTATCATGATGGTGATGTGTAATGCCTAACGTTTATGGGCATATATCAACTGAAATGTCCTGTCTGTGGTGGTAATATTGATCAGATGTTATTACGTATTTAGGCGGAATGGATATATAAATTGAAGACGCGTAGTCCCAATGGGCTGAACGAGGGTTTTACATATATCCCATTTATTTTAACTAATTGTATCCGTTGGGCTATCCTTCCCGGTCCAATGGCGCTAATCTCTCCTTTATTGATTTTTGTTCTTTGTGTTTTATTTTCCATGGTATACATTTCTAAAATCATCGTTACATTTTTGATCATATTAAATTTGTGACTATATTGCTACATGTTTGGACTATGTTAACATCATGTCCAGTGTAACTGTAATATGCATGTATAATTTAAATAACAATATAATCACAATTTAGGACGCTTGTATTACATGCATAAAGGTATTAATAGTTATCAACATAAACATCATTGCTCTTTATAATACTTACAGGAAGCAGATACAGAACTATATACACATTTGTACTTACTGCCTGATAGGACATCACTCCATCACATTTGAACATTAATGTTGATAGATACAAAGCAGTCTATCTTTTTGGACATGTGCTTAAGTATGCTAAGTAGATGTTAGAAAATCTATCTTCTCATGCATGTGTATTTACGCAATGTGTTTAGTGAGAAGTCTGTCACCTCAGGCATGCACAGTCGCATGATGCGCTCAGCAGGGAGTCTATCTCTCGGCGCATGCGCATCTATGCATTTGTGGCGAGATGGTGTCTATCTTTATGCACATGCTCATGGGCACCTTGCGCGTTTGGGAACAACTTCTCACGCATGCGCAAATGTATTATGGACTGAGGTTAGATTCTATCTCCCCAGGCAGGGGTTTTTGCGTGATGATGGCAACAATAAGCGAACACCCAGTCACCTCAGGCATGCGCAGTTGCGTGATGTGCTTAGTTAGGAGTATATCTTTATAGGCACTGTAATGGCTGGTGGCAACTTATTCCATGTAAGCGCAATCATGCTATGGCTTGAGGGGGGACACTATCTTTTCGGGCAAACTCATTTGCGTGACAATTGGTTGAAGGTTTAGCTTTGCATATGCGCGCTAGTGCCAATAGATTAGTACAAGACATATTATCTTGCACAGACGCATGCTTACCTACCAATTGTGTTTCTATTGCAACTATGCCTTTATAGAGCTCTGCTTCCATGTATGTGCAAAAAAGTCCCTGACGAAGCTCCGTAGCTGGAGGGAAACGTGCGTAGGGCACGTAATGATGTTACTAGCCTCCGTTATGGAGTTGTGTTAGTTTCTAGTCCTGCGGGAATTCAGTTGGTTTGAGCATAATGATTTAAACCTCAATATACCACACTATCTAGATATTAATGACAGGAGACTTCTGAATACATTTATAGCCATCTCAGGATGGGCTATATGGTCTATTTATGATAGAGCCAGTATTATCAGTATTATCTGATGGCTTTGGGCAGTACTTATTCTAGTCTGTCAATTTGGACCTTAACATCACATTTAGCCACCCTTTTAGCTCTGGCTAGCTCTGCCTTGTTGGATTCATTCAATAGGGGTGTGTGTATTTGTTGTTAATTGGTGGGAATCTTCTATCCACCCTTACTTCACTCACACCCTATATATTATAAGGCAGTGTGTAGCTCCTGTTGTATCTCCCCTCCTTTTGGGTTTAAAGGGGAGATATAGTATAGGTATAATTGATTAACCAAAGATGAAAATATTAATGGCTTTAAGTCTTCAATCGACATCTTCTGGCTGTCGATTTTATGGTTTCATTCTGTAAATTAATGGTGAAATTATTTACAGTACCTATTAATAATCAATAAATAATAACTGTCACGGTAGCTTCAGGGTTATAATATACACCTTATAATCTGGGTTGAATTGAATGAGACTGTGATATAATAAAGAGATTTTATTCCTTACAGTTCAGGTGGACACACAGTATTGAGCAAATAACAAACAGAATATAACACTTACTTGGGAAGGGGACAGATGAAATAGCCCAGGACACAGGCTAGCAGTTCATCAGGCAACAGGATACAAAACGAAGACACTGGGCATAGAGCTTGCAATCGCTTATATGGGATTTGGGCTCTATCCCTTAACATTGGGACTCAGGATTTGGATAACAATTACCTGGACCCAATTACCTTTTGCCAGCTAACGTGGGAAGCAGAAGGGTACCTGGTTGGCACATGCCTTCAGTCAGAGTCCCATTTCCCGAACCCAACACTAAAAAGTTGGCATCTCTAAGTCTGCCATTTGGGATTCTGGACGGGGGAACTCTGACCAGAGGTGTGAAGTATGGCACTTAACGTGAATAGCCATGTCCTGCTCTTTCTCCGCCCTGCATACTTAATCTGGGGGAGAGAGGCTTTGTTCGGAGCTTGCTCCTCAGACAGGCCGGCGCCCTCTGGCCATTAGCATACCTTATGGGCCAGTAACTTTTGCGGGCTTTACAGTAGGCAAAGAAATACAGAAAGCCTGTAACAATTTATACATATAAAAATATTCCGTTCGGTTAATCTGTGAGGGCTGAAAATTGCCATACCCTCATGCCGGAGGCATGACTACCTGGTGGCCAAATTTCAGCCTTCCAGCTATCACCAAACCGGAGATAGCAATATTGGGTTTTAGAACCTCATGTTGCACAAACCACATTTCTCCGCCATTGGAGTCAATGGCGGCAACCACACTGTATACAGTTAACCATACTCTGTTCAGTTAGCCTGAGAGTGCTGGGAATGGCCATGCAACCATGCTGGAGGTGTGAACCCTGGTGGCCAAATCTCAGTCCTCAAGCCCTCACCGAACCAGAGTTAATGATTTCAGGTTTTATACAATATTTAAAACCGGCAACATTTTCCATCATGGCGGCCAATAGCGGCGACTGTAACTATACATATGAAATACCCTCCGTTCGGTTAGTCTGAGAGGGCTGGAAAAAGCCATGCAATCATGCCGGAGGCATGACTAACCGGTGGCCAAAATCCAGCCTTCCAGCTATCACCGAACCGGAGATAGGAATATCAGGTTTTAAACATTTTTTTAAACCTAACATCTTTTTTCCGCCATTGATATCAATGGCGGTGACCCTCGTGGCGGGCGCGACCCTTTCTCGCGGGCATTGCCTATCGGACCCAGTTGGGGTCGAGTGAAGGGGTCCCAACGAGCTAAGGGCAGAAAGAATTTTATCGCAAGCTGCCCCAGAACCAAAGTTATCAACTTTAATAGGTGTTGAACTTGGCCGTAACCGAGTTCTCACGGTAATTGAGTGATCAAAGCTCCTTCAATGAAACAGTAGCGGCACTCGGATGCTGTGGTTTTGGCCGCGTGCCAACACAGCTATATTAGGGCTTCCCCTGACTCGCTTACAGTTACCAGCGGCCATTTCTAGGAATCCTATGTTAACCAATGGCCCCATTGTTTCCTATGGCGAATTCCTCAAGGTACCTTGGGATGCCACCTAGCGGTCTTTACAGGAACTGCAGCAGCCCTTTAAAATTCACATAGGGATACATGGGCTCTGTGGCGGTTGCCTGTAAGTTCACATATGATCATAATATCAATCACATCCACTATCTAGACCTCCTCCTGTATATCGACCATAACATGAGTATACAAACGGACATTTTCCGTAAGCTTAACTCTCGAAATACCTTGTTGTCAGCTCAGAGTAATCATCCTCGTTCACTCATCAAAAGCATCCCTAAAGCACAGTTCCTCAGGCTTAGGAGACTGTGCTCAAATCATGATAGCTTTCTGGTACAATCAAAAATTTTAGCTGAACGTTTTTCAGCTAGAGGTTATAAGGATAGCGACATCAAATCAGCATTCGAGTCAACAAATCTCGCTGAAAGATCCACATTGATTAGGAAAACCAAACATTCTGGACATGGAGCCACTCCACAATCTTCTTCCAATGACGGGAATAAAAGTCCTTTATTTATATCTACTTATAATCGCCAATCTCATCTTATATGCGATATCTTCAAAAAACACTGGCGGACCCTGTCATTGAACAAAGATATTAAGGAATATGTACAAGATGGACCCCGTTTTGTTTACCGCAAATCTCCAACCATAGCGACACATCTGTCGCCTAGTCTGTTTAAATCACAATCAGGAAAGGCACATATACAGGGAATACCAAAAGGTTTTTTCTCTTGTGGTGTTTGCTCCATGTGTAGGTATGTTAAACCGATGAAATCAATTAATGTTGGTAAAAAGAGGTTCTATGTAAACAGCTTTATAAACTGTAATTCCAGTTTTGTTATTTACATTTTGTTCTGTGGATGTGACCAGCGGTATATCGGGCGTACGACTAGACCCTTGAAAGTACGTATTGCAGAACATGTCAGATTAATCAAAAAGAAGGATTTGGTACATCCTGTACCTAGACACTTTTCCTCGTGTTCAAGAGGGGGAATCACAAATTTTTCATATGCAGCTTTGGAACATATCCCTAGCCACATCAGAGGGGGAGACAGAGAGAATATATTGAATAAACGTGAAATGTTTTGGATCTACTCCTTGGGTACCCTTTTCCCATCGGGTATAAATCAGGAATGGGAGTTAAAACATTTCCTGACATAGTCATCTATCCCATATACATCCCTGTGAATATCCTCCGGGGTATATTTATATTTATATCTCTCTGTCCTATCCTGCAGGGTGGCTTAAGGGAACCTGTAATGTTGTATGCTTTTGTATACTTTCCTACAGTAATGGTATTTATGCGACAATATTGACAATATTTATATTTTGTTACTATGGTCTACTGATTATCATGTTATTCAATATCCTAAACAAAAATCACTTACCATTTAATGTAGTGAGTTGGACTATATCCAAGTCCACACATGTTGTTATAGTTTAAAGATTATCATGTCATCTGATTACTTATCAAGAGGCACCTATTATTCTATGTAGTGAGTTGGAATATATCTAAAGTCATATGCATATATTAGAAGTTTATAAGTTTATATGTATATATTGTATATGCTTTCCTAACATGTATTTTTTCTTATGCAATATCTACCGGGATGGATCAGCAGTCTTTGTTTTTAACTCTTGTTTTTTAATCAATTTTTTTAAACTTCTTTTTTTGGGATTATTTATGTAATTTTTCACTTGGTTTTGTGCCCAATATGTGATGGTCTCGTTATGGGTGTGTATAAAATTAGCTAATACACATTATTCTGCAGGTGAGAGGTTTTACCCTCCACATCATTATGACCAATCATAGTGCAGTACACCCTATATAGAGATCATCCCAGGCATAGGGAGTTACTCTTTGAAAAAGTCCGTGACCCGGACGAAACGCGTCAGAGGATGACTATGGCGGTTGTTCACTTGTTTGTTTAATAAAGTTTTTTATTTTTCCACATGCGTTTGGCTGTTTAGAGGAGTCGTGACCGCGGCGTCACTCGTTTTTTCACCTATCTCTTCTACTTCCGGCTGGAGCACACGAGGACATCACCATACAGCAGACCGCTGGGCAACCCTTCAACCAGCATTTTGGCAGTTCACACAAGGAGTCGTGAGTACTGACCGCTGGGTTTAGTCCGGGACACAGGGCGTGGGTGAGGCGTTCTGCTACCGGTTGGGACTTATTTTCGGGCATTTCCCTGGACGTGCCCGCGGGTATTTCCCCCGGTCCAAAGCCCCCCGCCCTGTTTTAGTCTGCACGGCTATATCCTGGTTGCCTATTGTCTTTATTACTTAAAGGATGTCCACCTCTTGCTACCAGGGACTTGCATAAATAAAACCACCACGGTTTTGGTAGCCACGGTATCCCGAGGGGTTCACTCCCCTATTTTTTGTCTGTAACTTGTGGCAAATGGTGGCCACAAGACGGGAAAGGGAACAAAGGGCCGTAAACACTCAAACACAGTTAACCCTTGCCCTCCTGACCTAATCCCCGTGTATGTACTTGGTGCAAACACTGAATAGGCGGGAACACATTAAAACCAAGGGTAAGACCTTATACAAAGGGGAATACATTTTGTGCTGAAGCAGGGGAATGCATACAAGTTATTACACATAATTACATTAACCCCTCGCCTCCTGGATGAGTGTAGGGGTTGCCAGCTGGGGAGTAACCCCTTTATTACTGGGCTAGCTAGCCCCCGTCACAATAACTGCTTATGACAGTACACAAAGACAAAAATATTACATATGGAAGAAGTACAGCTCCAGAAAAAGGACTCAATCCAAAGTCCAAACAAGTCACTGAAGCAGGGGATCAAGAGCGCAAATACTCCCAAGATTATGTGAAAAACAAGAAAAAGAACATATGGTGCAATATCGCTTCACTAATTAATACGGTGTCACTTCATAAGTACCTCACTCACAATAGTGAAGATGAATCTAGGGGTTGCAGTTGTTCAGAGTCACCAACTCACAGAAGAATTCTGCAAATGTTGTTGAAGGGCATCCCTCAGGAACAGGATAGGAAGGATGGGTAAATTCCCATATATGAAGAACAGAACAGAGAGAGCACTGATAGTATAGATTGGTTTATAATGATAAAAATTAAAAGTTATACACTTAGAAAAGTGATGTAAGTACTGTACAGGCATATGGACCACCCTGGGTCAGATAGTGGTTGAGGACTGCAACACTCCTTCCTGATGTTTACAGCTTTGGTGGCTGTCCACAGGGAATGATGTCCAGATACAGGAAGGGGAAAAGACCAAGAGTACTTGGCCCAGGATGCTCAGAATAGTTCACGACACACCTTGGGGGTCTCTAGATGGTCTGCACCCTCACCCTACGTGTTTCACTCATTGAGCTTCCTGAGGAACATTGGCTTCTTGTTGAGTCCTGAATTATGTAACTGAGCTTTGTGTCAACAGTTCTGTTTTACCTAGGAGCCCTACTGTATGTTCCCTTTACTGCATTATATTTCTCACCTTTTTTATCCATTCTTCCAAAACCTGCTCCTCATTCACCTCCACCACATCTATATCCTGTGGAAGTATAACCAGACTGAGACTGCACCCATCACATACACATTCAGAGAACGTATTCAGAAATACATCAGCAAATAAAGGGAGTTATTTACTGAAGTCTTCCCGCTCTAGAACTTGGGCAAAACCAGTACACTGGATGTATCAAAGAGAATACTATTGTTTTCAATGGGTTCTGTTTTTTTTTTATAAATACAGACGAATCTAGCTTTATTTGACCTACTGATAAAGCGAAATATTGCGCAATACGCAGAATATCACCGATTTACCATAGGTTTCAATGTCAGTGGTATCACAAAATATTACAGAATATCCCAACCATTGCTACATCTTTATGACGCTGTTTTATGCGTTTGTTTTATCCCAGTTTGGCAGCCAGCAGGATTTACTAAATGAACCCCAAATACATCTTTACACACACTGAACATTATAGCATCCAGGGCTGCCAAAAAGGAAGGGAGAGCAGGAACAAGTGTCAAGGGCCCGGAGAACTGATGCTGGAAATTTCGGCCCAATATGCAGATCAGGCCTCCATATGCCACTGGGCCCCAGCTTTCCTTCACTGCTGGGTCCACTAACCAACACTCCCAGCCACAAGCATGCAGCCAATGCCGGAAACTGGGCCCACCCAGAAGTCCGGGCCAACTTCTGCATCCGGCCACCGTGGCCCAGCTCCCCTCCGTCCACGGGTCACAGAGGCCTTCCCTTCAAGGTAACAGATTTAGAGGGAGAGAGAAGGGATTGGGAATACATTTAGGGTAGAGGGGGAAAAACATCTGGGGGAGAAATACATATAGAGTGGAGTGAGGGGGGAGATAGAAATGTGGGGAGAGAGTGAGCAGGAGGGAAGAAATATACGGGGAGAGAGTGAGTGGGGTGGAAGAAATACATGGGGGGAGAAATACATGTGTGTTAGGGGGAGATATACATAGGTAGGAGAGAGTGGGTGGAGATATACATGGGGGAGAGTGAGGGAGAAGAATTACATGGGGGGGAGTGTGAGGGGGGAATACATGTGAAGGAATGGTGGGAGATAAAAACATGGGGGAAGACAGTGAGAGAGAGGGGGATTGTGAGAGTGGGAAGGGGGGAGAAATGGAGGTAGAGTGAGAGTGGGAGGGAGAGATAGGGCAGAAGAGAGATGGGGAAGAGAGAAGGGGGGAGTGAAAAAGATGTGGAGGTAGAGAAACAGGGGAGGGGTAAGAGAGAAAGAAGGAGAGAAGGATGGAAGAGGGTGAAAGAAAGTAAGAGACAGAAGAGGAGAAAAAGAGGGCGAGGGGTTGATACCAAAGAGAGGGGGAGAGGGAGGACTGAGAGAGTGGGGAGAAAAAGAGGGAGGGTGGAGTGAGATAAAGAGTGGGGAAGGAGCGAGAATGAGTGAGAGGAGGAGAGGACGTAGTGTGGGTGATGGGAAAAAGCGAGGGGGAGATGGGGGAGTGAGAAAGAGCAATGAAAGAAAGAGAAAGGGAGTCCGAGAAAGAGAGGGATGTGTGTGTGAAAGAGGGTGAAAGTGAGAGCTGGAGAGTGTAAGAGAAATAGAGGGGAGACTTGCAGACTCGCCAACAGGGGGGTGGGAGGGAGCATGTGGAAACTCTAGTCCTGAGCCCCAGAAATGCTGTTAGGGACCCTAATAGCATAGTAAGCAGTACATTTTAAGGGGTGATGTACTATACTAAGGCAAATTTGGAGCAGAATTTACCCAGATTACCTCCGTTTCATTTAGTGTCCCTTGCAAGGTCTCTGCTCCAAGTTTTGTGTCGTGTGCGTCTGTGATTTGCAGGCAGTCAAAAGGCGTTAGGTAGGAGTTACACGATCCACAGATCATAATGAGGTGTATCAAACTCGGTGTCTAAAAATAATTATCTGCCAGATATAATGTGGCGTAAACCTTTCTGGTTAACAATTTACAGTGTGTAAGTAACATTTTCTTCCATTTCATACCAGCAAAAACATAAATTATTTTCACACTTTCATTATGTTGATTGATACATCTCCCCCAATGAAATATATTAATTTGTATAACTATTATTAGTATGCAAGATCTTAGATGTAGGGAGGAGGTTAGGTGAACGGGCACATACCAATGACATTGCATCACAGAGAGCTTAGTTTGGCTTAAAATCTAATTAAGAAAAATTAATAAGGGACAAAAAGGGGTAATATTTGGCAAATCCACCAAAACCTCTTCAAGAAAAGTGTATTGTATGCATGTAAAAGTGTATTGTATGCATGTAAAAGTGCCGCAATCTGATAGTATTGATACACTTTCCAAAATGCTGTATTGTTTTATTTTTTTTCATAGTAATGAAGTAGGACAGGGGGGCTCAACTTCAGTCCCCAAGCCCCCCACCCCCCAACTGGTCGGGTTTTCAGGATATCCAAGCTTCAGCACAGATGGCTCAATCAGTCCCTGCTTCAGCTCAGGTGGCTCAATAAAAGACTCGGTCTTTGACTGTCTCTGATTGAGGCACCTGTGCATAAGCTGGGATATCATGAAAACGCAGCCTGTTGAGGGGGGGGGGAGCTTGAGGACAGGAGTTTTGCCCCCCTGATGTAGGAGATGCGCCCCCCTGATGTAGGAGATGCGCCCCCCTGATGTAGGCGATGCGCCCCCCTGATGTAGGAGATGCGCCCCCCTGATGTAGGAGATGCGTCCCCCTGATGTAGGAGATGCGCCCCCCTGATGTAGGAGATGCGCCCCCCTGATGTAGGAGATGCACCCCCCTGATGTAGGAGATGCGCCCCCCTGATGTAGGCGATGCACCACCCTGATGTAGGAGATGCACCCCCCTGATGTAGGAGATGCGCCCCCCTGATGTAGGCGATGTGCCCCCCTGATGTAGGAGATGCGCCCCCCTGATGTAGGAGATGCGCCCTCCTGATGTAGGAGATTCGCCCCCCTGATGTAGGAGATGCGCCCCCCTGATGTAGGAGATGCGCCCCCCTGATGTAGGAGATGCGCCCCCTGATGTAGGTGATGTGCCCCCCTGATGTAGGCGATGTGCCCCCCTGATGTAGGAGATGCGCCTCCCTGATGTAGGAGATGCGCCCTCCTGATGTAGGAGATGCGCCCCCCTGATGTAGGAGATGCGCCCCGCTGATGTAGGAGATGCGCCCCCCTAATGTAGGCGATGTGCCCCCCTGATGTAGGCGATGTGCCCCCCTGATGTAGGAGATGCGCCTCCCTGTTGTAGGAGATGCGCCCTGCTGATGTAGGAGATGCGCCCCCCTGATGTAGGAGATGCGCCCCGCTGATGTAGGAGATGCGCCCCCCTGATGTAGGAGATGCGCCCCCCTGATGTAGGCGATGTGCCCCCCTGATGTAGGAGATGCGCCCCCCTGATGTAGGAGATGTGCCCCCCTGATGTAGGCGATGCGCCCACCTGATGTAGGAGATGCGTCCCCCTGATGTAGGCGATGCGCCCCCCTGATGTAGGAGATGCGCCCCCCTGATGTAGGAGATGCGCCCCCCTGATGTAGGAGATGCGCCCCCCTGATGTAGGAGATGCGCCCTCCTGATGTAGGAGATGCGCCCCCCTGATGTAGGCGATGCGCAACCCTGATGTAGGCGATGCGCCCCCCTGATGTAGGAGATGCGCTCCCCTGATGTAGGCGATGCGCCCCCTGATGTAGGAGATGCGCCCCCCTGATGTAGGAGATGCGCCCCCCTAATATAGGAGATGCGCCCCTCTGATGTAGGAGATGCGCCCCCCTGATGTAGGAGATGCGCCCCCCTGATGTAGGCGATGCACCCCCGTGATGTTGTAGATGCGCCCCCCTGATGTAGGCGATGCACCCCTCTGATGTAGGAGATGCACCACCCTGATGTAGGAGATGCGCCCCCCTGATGTAGGCGATGCGCCCCCCTGATGTAGGCGATGCGCCCCCTGATGTAGGAGATGCGCCCCTCTGATGTAGGAGATGCGCCCCCTGATGTAGGAGATGCGCCCCCCTGATGTAGGAGATGCGCCCCCCTGATGTAGGCGATGCGCCCCCCTGATGTAGGAGATGCGCCCCCCTGATGTAGGAGATGCGCCCCCCTGATGTAGGCGATGCGCCCCCCTGATGTAGGCGATGCGCCCCCCTGATGTAGGAGATGCGCCCACTGATGTCGGAGATGCGCCCCCCTGATGTAGGATATGCGCCCCCCTGATGTAGGAGATGCGCCCCCCTGATGTAGGCGATGCGCCCCCCTAATATAGGAGATGCGCCCCTCTGATGTAGGAGATGCGCCCCCCTGATGTAGGAGATGCGCGCCCCTGATGTAGGAGATGCGCCCCCCTGATGTAGTAGATGCGCCCCCCTGATGTAGGAGATGCGCCCCCTGATGTAGGCGATGCGCCCCCCTGATGTAGTAGATGCGCCCCCCTGATGTAGGAGATGCGCCCTCTGATGTAGGAGATGCGTCCCCCTGATGTAGGAGATGCGCCCCCTGATGTAGGCGATGCGCCACCCTGATGTAGGCGATGCGCCCCTCTGATGTAGGAGATGCGCCCCCCTGATTTAGGCGATGCGCCCCCCTGATGTAGGAGATGCGCCCCCCTGATGTAGGCGATGCGCCCCCCTGATGTAGGAGATGCGCCCCTGTGATGTAGGCGATGCGCCCCTCTGATGTAGGAGATGCGCCCCCCTGATGTAGGCGATGCGCCCCCCTGATGTAGGAGATGCGCCCCCCTGATGTAGGCGATGCGCCCCCCTGATGTAGGAGATGCGCCCCCCTGATGTAGGCGATGCGCCCCTCTGATGTAGGCGATGCGCCCCTCTGATGTAGGAGATGCGCCCCCCTGATGTAGGTGATGCGCCCCCTGATGTAGGAGATGTGACCCCCTGATGTAGGAGATGCGCCCCCCTGATGTAGGAGATGCACCCCTCTGATGTAGGAGATGCGCCCCCTGATGTAGGAGATGCGCCCCCCTGATGTAGGAGATGCTCCCCCCTGATGTAGGAGATGCGCCCCCCTGATGTAGGAGATGCTCCCCCCTGATGTAGGCGATGCGCCCCCCTGATGTAGGCGATGCGCCCTCCTGATGTAGGCGATGCGCAACCCTGATGTAGGCGATGCGCCCCCCTGATGTAGGAGATGCGCTCCCCTGATGTAGGCGATGCGCCCCCTGATGTAGGAGATGCGCCCCCCTCATGTAGGAGATGCGCCCCCCTAATATAGGAGATGCGCCCCTCTGATGTAGGAGATGCGCCCCCCTGATGTAGGAGATGCGCCCCCCTGATGTAGGCGATGCACCCCCGTGATGTTGTAGATGCGCCCCCCTGATGTAGGCGATGCACCCCTCTGATGTAGGAGATGCACCACCCTGATGTAGGAGATGCGCCCCCCTGATGTAGGCGATGCGCCCCCCTGATGTAGGCGATGCGCCCCCTGAAGTAGGAGATGCGCCCCTCTGATGTAGGAGATGCGCCCCCTGATGTAGGAGATGCGCCCCCCTGATGTAGGAGATGCGCCCCTCTGATGTAGGAGATGCGCCCCCCTGATGTAGGAGATGCGCCCCCTGATGTAGGAGATGTGCCCCTCTGATGTAGGAGATGTGCCCCTCTGATGTAGGAGATGCGCCCCTCTGATGTAGGCGATGCGCCCTCCTGATGTAGGAGATGCGCCCCACTGATGTAGGCGATGCGCCCCCCTGATGTAGGAGATGCGCCTCCCTGATGTAGGAGATGCGCCCCACTGATGTAGGAGATGCGCCCCCCTGATGTAGGAGATGCGCCCCCCTGATGTAGGAGATGCGCCCCCTGATGTAGGAGATGCGCCCCCCTGATGTAGGAGATGCGTCCCTCTGATGTAGGCGATGCGCCCCCCTGATGTAGGCGATGCGCCCCTCTGATGTAGGCGATTCGCCCCCCTGATGTAGGAGATGCGCCCCCTGATGTAGGCGATGCGCCCCCCTGATGTAGGAGATGCGCCCCCCTGATGTAGGAGATGCACCCCCCTGATGTAGGCGATGCGCCCCCCTGATGTAGGAGATGCGCCCCCCTGATGTAGGAGATGCGCCCCCCTGATGTAGGAGATGCGCCCCCCTGATGTAGGAGATGCCCCCCCTTATGTAGGAGATGCGCCACCCTGATGTAGAAGATGCCCCCCCTGATGTAGGAGATGCGCCTCCCTGATGTAGAAGATGCCCCCCCTGATGTAGGAGATGCACCCCCCTGATGTAGGCGATGCGCCCCCCTGATGTAGGAGATGCGCCCCCCAGATGTAGGAGATGCGCCCCCCTGATGTAGGCGTTGCGCCCCCCTGATATAGGAGATGTGCGCCCCTGATGTAGGAGATGCGCCCCCCTGATGTAGGAGATGCGCCCCCCTGATGTAGGCGATGCACCCCTCTGATGTAGGAGATGCACCACCCTGATGTAGGAGATGCGCCCCCCTGATGTAGGCGATGCGCCCCCCTGATGTAGGCGATGCGCCCCCTGAAGTAGGAGATGCGCCCCTCTGATGTAGGAGATGCGCCCCCTGATGTAGGAGATGCGCCCCCCTGATGTAGGAGATGCGCCCCTCTGATGTAGGAGATGCGCCCCCCTGATGTAGGAGATGCGCCCCCTGATGTAGGAGATGTGCCCCTCTGATGTAGGAGATGTGCCCCTCTGATGTAGGAGATGCGCCCCTCTGATGTAGGCGATGCGCCCTCCTGATGTAGGAGATGCGCCCCACTGATGTAGGCGATGCGCCCCCCTGATGTAGGAGATGCGCCTCCCTGATGTAGGAGATGCGCCCCACTGATGTAGGAGATGCGCCCCCCTGATGTAGGAGATGCGCCCCCCTGATGTAGGAGATGCGCCCCCTGATGTAGGAGATGCGCCCCCCTGATGTAGGAGATGCGTCCCTCTGATGTAGGCGATGCGCCCCCCTGATGTAGGCGATGCGCCCCTCTGATGTAGGCGATTCGCCCCCCTGATGTAGGAGATGCGCCCCCTGATGTAGGCGATGCGCCCCCCTGATGTAGGAGATGCGCCCCCCTGATGTAGGAGATGCACCCCCCTGATGTAGGCGATGCGCCCCCCTGATGTAGGAGATGCGCCCCCCTGATGTAGGAGATGCGCCCCCCTGATGTAGGAGATGCGCCCCCCTGATGTAGGAGATGCCCCCCCTTATGTAGGAGATGCGCCACCCTGATGTAGAAGATGCCCCCCCTGATGTAGGAGATGCGCCTCCCTGATGTAGAAGATGCCCCCCCTGATGTAGGAGATGCACCCCCCTGATGTAGGCGATGCGCCCCCCTGATGTAGGAGATGCGCCCCCCAGATGTAGGAGATGCGCCCCCCTGATGTAGGCGTTGCGCCCCCCTGATATAGGAGATGTGCGCCCCTGATGTAGGAGATGCGCCCCCCTGATGTAGGAGATGCGCCCCCCTGATGTAGGAGATGTGCGCCCCTGATGTAGGAGATGCGCACCCCTGATGTAGGAGATGCGCCTCCCTGATGTAGGAGATGCGCCCCCCTGATGTAGGAGATGCGCCCCCCTGATGTAGGAGATGCGCCCCCCTGATGTAGGAGATGTGCGCCCCTGATGTAGGAGATGCGCCCCCCTGATGTAGGAAATGCGCCCCCCTGATGTAGGAGATGCGCCCCCCTGATGTAGGAGATGCGCCCCCCTAATATAGGAGATGCGCCCCTCTGATGTAGGAGATGCGCCCCCCTGATGTAGGAGATGCGCCCCCCTGATGTAGGCGATGCACCCCCGTGATGTTGTAGATGCGCCCCCCTGATGTAGGCGATGCACCCCCCTGATGTAGAAGATGCACCACCCTGATGTAGGAGATGCGCCCCCCTGATGTAGGCGATGCGCCCCCCTGATGTAGGCGATGCGCCCCCTGATGTAGGAGATGCGCCCCTCTGATGTAGGAGATGCGCCCCCTGATGTAGGAGATGCGCCCCCCTGATGTTGGAGATGCGCCCCTCTGATGTAGGCGATGCGCCCTCCTGATGTAGGAGATGCACCCCCCTGATGTAGGAGATGCGCCCCCCTGATGTAGGAGATGCGCCCCTCTGATGTAGGAGATGCGCCCCTCTGATGTAGGAGATGCGCCCCTCTGATGTAGGCGATGCGCCCTCCTGATGTAGGAGATGCGCCTCCCTGATGTAGGCGATGCGCCCCCCTGATGTAGGAGATGCGCCTCCCTGATGTAGGAGATGCGCCCCCCTGATGTAGGAGATGCGCCCCCCTGATGTAGGAGATGCGCCCCCCTGATGTAGGAGATGCGCCCCCTGATGTAGGAGATGCGCCCCCCTGATGTAGGAGATGCGTCCCTCTGATGTAGGCGATGCGCCCCCCTGATGTAGGCGATGCGCCCCTCTGATGTAGGCGATTCGCCCCCCTGATGTAGGAGATGCGCCCCCTGATGTAGGCGATGCGCCCCCTTGATGTAGGAGATGCGCCCCCCTGATGTAGGAGATGCGCCCCCCTGATGTAGGCGATGCGCCCCCCTGATGTAGGAGATGCGCCACCCTGATGTAGAAGATGCCCCCCCTGATGTAGAAGATGCGCCTCCCTGATGTAGAAGATGCCCCCCCTGATGTAGGAGATGCACCCCCCTGATGTAGGCGATGCGCCCCCCTGATGTAGGAGATGCGCCCCCCAGATGTAGGAGATGTGCGCCCCTGATGTAGGAGATGCGCCTCCCTGATGTAGGAGATGCGCCCCCCTGATGTAGGAGATGCGCCCCCCTGATGTAGGAGATGCGCCCCCCTGATGTAGGAGATGTGCGCCCCTGATGTAGGAGATGCGCCCCCCTGATGTAGGAAATGCGCCCCCCTTGATGTAGGAAATGCGCCCCCCTGATGTAGGAGATGCGCCCCCCTGATGTAGGAGATGCGCCCCCCTGATGTAGGAGATGCGCCCCCCTGATGTAGGAGATGCGCCCCCCTGATGTAGGCCATGCGCCCCCCTGATGTAGGAGATGCGCCCCCCTGATGTAGGAGATGCGCCCCCCTGATGTAGGAGATGCGCCTCCTGATGTAGGAGATGCGCCTCCTGATGTAGGTGTTGCGCCCCATGATGTAGCAGATGCCCCCCCTGATGTAGGAGATGCGCCCCCCTGATGTAGGAGATGCGCCCCCCTGACGTAGGCGATGCACCCCCCTGATGTAGGAGATGCGCCCCCCTGATGTAGGAGATGCGCCCCCCTGATGTAGGAGATGCGCCTCCCTGATGTAGGAGATGCGCCCCCCTGATGTAGGAGATGCGCCCCCCTGATGTAGGAGATGCGCCCCCCTGATGTAGGAGATGTGCGCCCCTGATGTAGGAGATGCGCCCCCCTGATGTAGGAAATGCGCCCCCCTTGATGTAGGAAATGCGCCCCCCTGATGTAGGAGATGCGCCCCCCTGATGTAGGAGATGCGCCCCCCTGATGTAGGAGATGCGCCCCCCTGATTTAGGAGATGCGCCCCCCTGATGTAGGCGATGCGCCCCCCTGATGTAGGAGATGCGCCCCCCTGATGTAGGAGATGCGCCCCCCTGATGTAGGAGATGCGCCTCCTGATGTAGGAGATGCGCCTCCTTATGTAGGTGTTGCGCCCCATGATGTAGCAGATGCCCCCCCTGATGTAGGAGATGCGCCCCCCTGATGTAGGAGATGCGCCCCCCTGACGTAGGCGATGCACCCCCCTGATGTAGGAGATGCGCCCCCCTGATGTAGGAGATGCGCCCCCCTGATGTAGGCGATGCGACCCTCTGATGTAGGAGATGCGCCCCCCTGATGTAGGAGATGCGCCCCCTTATGTAGGAGATGCGGCTCCTGATGTAGGTGTTGCGCCCCCCTGATGTAGCAGATGCACCCCCTGATGTAGGAGATGCGCCCCCCTGATGTAGGAGATGCGCCCCCCTGATGTAGGAGATGCGACCCCCTGATGTAGGAGATGCGCCCCCCTGATGTAGGAGATGTGCCCCCCTGAGGTAGGAGATGCGCCCCCCTGATGTAGGAGATGCGCCCCCCTGATGTAGGAGATGAGCCCCCCTGATGTAGGTGATGCGCCTCCCTGATGTAGGAGATGCGCCCCCCTGATGTAGGAGATGCGCCCCCCTGATGTAGGAGATGCGCCCCCTGATGTAGGAGATGCGCCCCCCTGATGTAGGAGATGCGTCCCTCTGATGTAGGCGATGCGCCCCCCTGATGTAGGCGATGCGCCCCTCTGATGTAGGCGATTCGCCCCCCTGATGTAGGAGATGCGCCCCCTGATGTAGGCGATGCGCCCCCTTGATGTAGGAGATGCGCCCCCCTGATGTAGGAGATGCGCCCCCCTGATGTAGGCGATGCGCCCCCCTGATGTAGGAGATGCGCCACCCTGATGTAGAAGATGCCCCCCCTGATGTAGAAGATGCGCCTCCCTGATGTAGAAGATGCCCCCCCTGTTGTAGGAGATGCACCCCCCTGATGTAGGCGATGCGCCCCCCTGATGTAGGAGATGCGCCCCCCAGATGTAGGAGATGCGCCCCCCTGATGTAGGCGTTGCGCCCCCCTGATGTAGGAGATGTGCGCCCCTGATGTAGGAGATGCGCCCTCCTGATGTAGGAGATGTGCCCCCTGATGTAGGAGATGTGCGCCCCTGATGTAGGAGATGCGCCTCCCTGATGTAGGAGATGCGCCCCCCTGATGTAGGAGATGCGCCCCCCTGATGTAGGAGATGCGCCCCCCTGATGTAGGAGATGTGCGCCCCTGATGTAGGAGATGCGCTCCCCTGATGTAGGAAATGCGCCCCCCTTGATGTAGGAAATGCGCCCCCCTGATGTAGGAGATGCGCCCCCCTGATGTAGGAGATGCGCCCCCCTGATGTAGGAGATGCGCCCCCCTGATGTAGGAGATGCGCCCCCCTGATGTAGGCGATGCGCCCCCCTGATGTAGGAGATGCGCCCCCCTGATGTAGGAGATGCGCCCCCCTGATGTAGGAGATGCGCCTCCTGATGTAGGAGATGCGCCTCCTGATGTAGGTGTTGCGCCCCATGATGTAGCAGATGCCCCCCCTGATGTAGGAGATGCGCCCCCCTGATGTAGGAGATGCGCCCCCCTGACGTAGGCGATGCACCCCCCTGATGTAGGAGATGCGCCCCCCTGATGTAGGAGATGCGCCCCCCTGATGTAGGAGATGCGCCTCCCTGATGTAGGAGATGCGCCCCCCTGATGTAGGAGATGCGCCCCCCTGATGTAGGAGATGCGCCCCCCTGATGTAGGAGATGTGCGCCCCTGATGTAGGAGATGCGCCCCCCTGATGTAGGAAATGCGCCCCCCTTGATGTAGGAAATGCGCCCCCCTGATGTAGGAGATGCGCCCCCCTGATGTAGGAGATGCGCCCCCCTGATGTAGGAGATGCGCCCCCCTGATGTAGGAGATGCGCCCCCCTGATGTAGGCGATGTGCCCCCCTGATGTAGGAGATGCGCCCCCCTGATGTAGGAGATGCGCCCCCCTGATGTAGGAGATGCGCCTCCTGATGTAGGAGATGCGCCTCCTGATGTAGGTGTTGCGCCCCATGATGTAGCAGATGCCCCCCCTGATGTAGGAGATGCGCCCCCCTGATGTAGGAGATGCGCCCCCCTGACGTAGGCGATGCACCCCCCTGATGTAGGAGATGCGCCCCCCTGATGTAGGAGATGCGCCCCCCTGATGTAGGCGATGCGACCCTCTGATGTAGGAGATGCGCCCCCCTGATGTAGGAGATGCGCCCCCCTGATGTAGGAGATGCGCCCCCTTATGTAGGAGATGCGGCTCCTGATGTAGGTGTTGCGCCCCCCTGATGTAGCAGATGCACCCCCTGATGTAGGAGATGCGCCCCCCTGATGTAGGAGATGCGCCCCCCTGATGTAGGAGATGCGACCCCCTGATGTAGGAGATGCGCCCCCCTGATGTAGGAGATGTGCCCCCCTGAGGTAGGAGATGCGCCCCCCTGATGTAGGAGATGCGCCCCCCTGATGTAGGAGATGAGCCCCCCTGATGTAGGTGATGCGCCTCCCTGATGTAGGAGATGCGCCCCCCTGATGTAGGAGATGCGCCCCCCTGATGTAGGAGATGCGCCCCCCTGATGTAGGAGATGCGCCCCCCTGATGTAGGAGATGCACCCCCCTGATGTAGGAGATGCGCCCCCCTGATGTAGGAGATGCGCCCCCATGATGTAGGCGATGCGCCCCCCTGATGTAGGAGATGCGCCCCCCTGATGTAGGAGATGCGCCCCCCTGATGTAGGAGATGCGCCCCCCTGATGTAGGCGATGCGCCCCCCTGATGTAGGCGATGCGCCCCCCTAATGTAGGAGATGCGCCCCACTGATGTAGGCGATGCGCCCCCCTGATGTAGGAGATGCGCCCCCCTGATGTAGGAGATGCGCCCCCCTGATGTAGGAGATGCGCCCCCTTGATGTAGGAGATGCGCCCCCTTGATGTAGGAGATGCGCCCCCCTGATGTAGGAGATGCGCCCCCCTGATGTAGGAGATGCGTCCCCCTGATGTAGGCGATGCGCCCCCCTGATGTAGGAGATGCGCCCCACTGATGTAGGAGATGCGCCCCCTGATGTAGGAGATGCGCCCCCCTGATGTAGGAGATGCGCCCCCGTGATGTAGGAGATGCGCCCCCCTGATGTAGGAGATGCGCCCCACTGATGTAGGAGATGCGCCCCCCTGATGTAGGAGATGCGCCCCCCTGATGTAGGAGATGCGCCCCCTTGATGTAGGAGATGCGCCCCCCTGATGTAGGAGATGCGCCCCCCTGATGTAGGAGATGCGCCCCCCTGATGTAGGAGATGCGCCCCCCTGATGTAGGTGATGCGCCTCCCTGATGTAGGAGATGCGCCCCCCTGATGTAGGAGATGCGCCCCCCTGATGTAGGAGATGCGCCCCCCTGATGTAGGAGATGCGCCCCCCTGATGTAGGAGATGCACCCCCCTGATGTAGGAGATGCGCCCCCCTGATGTAGGAGATGCGCCCCCATGATGTAGGCGATGCGCCCCCCTGATGTAGGAGATGCGCCTCCCTGATGTAGGAGATGCGCTCCACTGATGTAGGAGATGCGCCACCCTGATGTAGAAGATGCCCCCCCTGATGTAGAAGATGAGCCTCCCTGATGTAGAAGATGCCCCCCCTGATGTAGGAGATGCACCCCCCTGATGTAGGCGATGCGCCCCCCTGATGTAGGAGATGCGCCCCCCAGATGTAGGAGATGCGCCCCCCTGATGTAGGCGTTGCGCCCCCCTGATGTAGGAGATGTGCGCCCCTGATGTAGGAGATGCGCCCCCCTGATGTAGGAGATGTGCCCCCCTGATGTAGGAGATGTGCGCCCCTGATGTAGGAGATCCGCACCCCTGATGTAGGAGATGCGCCTCCCTGATGTAGGAGATGCGCCCCCCTGATGTAGGAGATGCGCCCCCCTGATGTAGGAGATGCGCCCCCCTGATGTAGGAGATGCGCCCCCCTGATGTAGGAGATGCGCCCCCCTGATGTAGGAGATGCGCCCCCCTGATGTAGGAAATGCGCCCCCCTGATGTAGGAAATGCGCCCCCCTGAAGTAGGAGATGCGCCCCCCTGATGTAGGAGATGCGCCCCCCTGATGTAGGAGATGCGCCCCCCTGATGTAGGAGATGCGCCCCCCTGATGTAGGCGATGCGCCCCCCTGATGTAGGAGATGCGCCCCCCTGATGTAGGAGATGTGCCCCCCTGATGTAGGAGATGCGCCTCCTGATGTAGGAGATGCGCCTCCTGATGTAGGTGTTGCGCCCCATGATGTAGCAGATGCCCCCCCTGATGTAGGAGATGCGCCCCCCTGATGTAGGAGATGCGCCCCCCTGACGTAGGCGATGCACCCCCCTGATGTAGGAGATGCGCCCCCCTGATGTAGGAGATGCGCCCCCCTGATGTAGGCGATGCGACCCTCTGATGTAGGAGATGCGCCCCCCTGATGTAGGAGATGCGCCCCCTTATGTAGGAGATGCGGCTCCTGATGTAGGTGTTGCGCCCCCCTGATGTAGCAGATGCACCCCCTGATGTAGGAGATGCGCCCCCCTGATGTAGGAGATGCGCCCCCCTGATGTAGGAGATGCGCCCCCCTGATGTAGGTGATGCGCCCCACTGATGTAGGAGATGCGCCCCCTGATGTAGGAGATGCGCCCCCCTGATGTAGGAGATGCGCCCCCGTGATGTAGGAGATGCGCCCCCCTGATGTAGGAGATGCGCCCCACTGATGTAGGAGATGCGCCCCCCTGATGTAGGAGATGCGCCCCCCTGATGTAGGAGATGCGCCCCCCTGATGTAGGAGATGCACCCCCCTGATGTAGGAGATGCGCCCCCCTGATGTAGGAGATGCGCCCCCATGATGTAGGCGATGCGCCCCCCTGATGTAGGAGATGCGCCTCCCTGATGTAGGAGATGCGCTCCACTGTTGTAGGAGATGCGCCACCCTGATGTAGAAGATGCCCCCCCTGATGTAGAAGATGAGCCTCCCTGATGTAGAAGATGCCCCCCCTGATGTAGGAGATGCACCCCCCTGATGTAGGCGATGCGCCCCCCTGATGTAGGAGATGCGCCCCCCAGATGTAGGAGATGCGCCCCCCTGATGTAGGCGTTGCGCCCCCCTGATGTAGGAGATGTGCGCCCCTGATGTAGGAGATGCGCCCCCCTGATGTAGGAGATGTGCCCCCCTGATGTAGGAGATGTGCGCCCCTGATGTAGGAGATCCGCACCCCTGATGTAGGAGATGCGCCTCCCTGATGTAGGAGATGCGCCCCCCTGATGTAGGAGATGCGCCCCCCTGATGTAGGAGATGCGCCCCCCTGATGTAGGAGATGCGCCCCCCTGATGTAGGAGATGCGCCCCCCTGATGTAGGAGATGCGCCCCCCTGATGTAGGAAATGCGCCCCCCTGATGTAGGAAATGCGCCCCCCTGATGTAGGAGATGCGCCCCCCTGATGTAGGAGATGCGCCCCCCTGATGTAGGAGATGCGCCCCCCTGATGTAGGAGATGCGCCCCCCTGATGTAGGCGATGCGCCCCCCTGATGTAGGAGATGCGCCCCCCTGATGTAGGAGATGCGCCCCCCTGATGTAGGAGATGCGCCTCCTGATGTAGGAGATGCGCCTCCTGATGTAGGTGTTGCACCCCATGATGTAGCAGATGCCCCCCCTGATGTAGGAGATGCGCCCCCCTGATGTTGGAGATGCGCCCCCCTGACGTAGGCGATGCACCCCCCTGATGTAGGAGATGCGCCCCCCTGATGTAGGAGATGCGCCCCCCTGATGTAGGCGATGCGACCCTCTGATGTAGGAGATGCGCCCCCCTGATGTAGGAGATGCGCCCCCTTATGTAGGAGATGCGGCTCCTGATGTAGGTGTTGCGCCCCCCTGATGTAGCAGATGCACCCCCTGATGTAGGAGATGCGCCCCCCTGATGTAGGAGATGCGCCCCCCTGATGTAGGAGATGCGCCCCCCTGATGTAGGAGATGCGCCCCCCTGATATAGGAGATGTGCCCCCCTGAGGTAGGAGATGCGCCCCCCTGATGTAGGAGATGCGCCCCCCTGATGTAGGAGATGCGCCCCCTGATGTAGGTGATGCGCCTCCCTGATGTAGGAGATGCGCCCCCCTGATGTAGGAGATGCGCCCCCCTGATGTAGGAGATGCGCCCCCCTGATGTAGGAGATGCGCCCCCCTGATGTAGGAGATGCACCCCCCTGATGTAGGAGATGCGCCCCCCTGATGTAGGAGATGCGCCCCCCTGATGTAGGAGATGCGCCCCCCTGATGTAGGAGATGCGCCCCCCTGATGTAGGAGATGCGCCCCCCTGATGTAGGCGATGCGCCCCCCTGATGTAGGAGATGCGCCCCCCTGATGTAGGAGATGCGCCCCCCTGATGTAGGAGATGCGCCTCCTGATGTAGGAGATGCGCCTCCTGATGTAGGTGTTGCGCCCCATGATGTAGCAGATGCCCCCCCTGATGTAGGAGATGCGCCCCCCTGATGTAGGAGATGCGCCCCCCTGACGTAGGCGATGCACCCCCCTGATGTAGGAGATGCGCCCCCCTGATGTAGGAGATGCGCCCCCCTGATGTAGGCGATGCGACCCTCTGATGTAGGAGATGCGCCCCCCTGATGTAGGAGATGCGCCCCCTTATGTAGGAGATGCGCCCCCATGATGTAGGCGATGCGCCCCCCTGATGTAGGAGATGCGCCTCCCTGATGTAGGAGATGCGCTCCACTGATGTAGGAGATGCGCCACCCTGATGTAGAAGATGCCCCCCCTGATGTAGAAGATGAGCCTCCCTGATGTAGAAGATGCCCCCCCTGATGTAGGAGATGCACCCCCCTGATGTAGGCGATGCGCCCCCCTGATGTAGGAGATGCGCCCCCCAGATGTAGGAGATGCGCCCCCCTGATGTAGGCGTTGCGCCCCCCTGATGTAGGAGATGTGCGCCCCTGATGTAGGAGATGCGCCCCCCTGATGTAGGAGATGTGCCCCCCTGATGTAGGAGATGTGCGCCCCTGATGTAGGAGATCCGCACCCCTGATGTAGGAGATGCGCCTCCCTGATGTAGGAGATGCGCCCCCCTGATGTAGGAGATGCGCCCCCCTGATGTAGGAGATGCGCCCCCCTGATGTAGGAGATGCGCCCCCCTGATGTAGGAGATGCGCCCCCCTGATGTAGGAGATGCGCCCCCCTGATGTAGGAAATGCGCCCCCCTGATGTAGGAAATGCGCCCCCCTGATGTAGGAGATGCGCCCCCCTGATGTAGGAGATGCGCCCCCCTGATGTAGGAGATGCGCCCCCCTGATGTAGGAGATGCGCCCCCCTGATGTAGGCGATGCGCCCCCCTGATGTAGGAGATGCGCCCCCCTGATGTAGGAGATGCGCCCCCCTGATGTAGGAGATGCGCCTCCTGATGTAGGAGATGCGCCTCCTGATGTAGGTGTTGCACCCCATGATGTAGCAGATGCCCCCCCTGATGTAGGAGATGCGCCCCCCTGATGTAGGAGATGCGCCCCCCTGACGTAGGCGATGCACCCCCCTGATGTAGGAGATGCGCCCCCCTGATGTAGGAGATGCGCCCCCCTGATGTAGGCGATGCGACCCTCTGATGTAGGAGATGCGCCCCCCTGATGTAGGAGATGCGCCCACTTATGTAGGAGATGCGGCTCCTGATGTAGGTTTTGCGCCCCCCTGATGTAGCAGATGCACCCCCTGATGTAGGAGATGCGCCCCCCTGATGTAGGAGATGCGCCCCCCTGATGTAGGAGATGCGCCCCCCTGATGTAGGAGATGCGCCCCCCTGATATAGGAGATGTGCCCCCCTGAGGTAGGAGATGCGCCCCCCTGATGTAGGAGATGCGCCCCCCTGATGTAGGAGATGCGCCCCCTGATGTAGGTGATGCGCCTCCCTGATGTAGGAGATGCGCCCCCCTGATGTAGGAGATGCGCCCCCCTGATGTAGGAGATGCGCCCCCCTGATGTAGGAGATGCGCCCCCCTGATGTAGGAGATGCACCCCCCTGATGTAGGAGATGCGCCCCCCTGATGTAGGAGATGCGCCCCCCTGATGTAGGAGATGCGCCCCCCTGATGTAGGAGATGCGCCCCCCTGATGTAGGAGATGCGCCCCCCTGATGTAGGCGATGCGCCCCCCTGATGTAGGAGATGCGCCCCCCTGATGTAGGAGATGCGCCCCCCTGATGTAGGAGATGCGCCTCCTGATGTAGGTGTTGCACCCCATGATGTAGCAGATGCCCCCCCTGATGTAGGAGATGCGCCCCCCTGATGTAGGAGATGCGCCCCCCTGACGTAGGCGATGCACCCCCCTGATGTAGGAGATGCGCCCCCCTGATGTAGGAGATGCGCCCCCCTGATGTAGGCGATGCGACCCTCTGATGTAGGAGATGCGCCCCCCTGATGTAGGAGATGCGCCCCCTTATGTAGGAGATGCGGCTCCTGATGTAGGTGTTGCGCCCCCCTGATGTAGCAGATGCACCCCCTGATGTAGGAGATGCGCCCCCCTGATGTAGGAGATGCGCCCCCCTGATGTAGGAGATGCGCCCCCCTGATGTAGGAGATGCGCCTCCCTGATGTAGGAGATGCGCCCCCCTGATGTAGGAGATGCGCCCCCCTGATGAAGGAGATGCACCCCCCTGATGTAGGAGATGCGCCCCCCTGATGTAGGAGATGCGCCCCCATGATGTAGGCGATGCGCCCCCGTGATGTAGGAGATGCGCCCCCCTGATGTAGGAGATGCGCCCCCATGATGTAGGCGATGCGCCCCCCTGATGTAGGAGATGCGCCCCCCTGATGTAGGAGATGCGCCCCCCTGATGTAGGAGATGCGCCCCCCTGATGTAGGCGATGCGCCCCCCTGATGTAGGCGATGCGCCCCCCTAATGTAGGAGATGCGCCCCACTGATGTAGGCGATGCGCCCCCATGTTGTAGGAGATGCGCCCCCATGATGTAGGCGATGCGCCCCCCTGATGTAGGAGATGCGCCCCCCTGATGTAGGAGATGCGACCCCCTGATGTAGGAGATGCGCCCCCCTGATGTAGGCGATGCGCCCCCCTGATGTAGGCGATGCGCCCCCCTAATGTAGGAGATGCGCCCCACTGATGTAGGCGATGCGCCCCCATGATGTAGGAGATGCGCCCCCCTGATGTAGGCGATGCGCCCCCCTGATGTAGGAGATGCGCCCCCCTGATGTAGGAGATGCGCCCCCCTGATGTAGGAGATGCGCCCCCTTGATGTAGGAGATGCGCCCCCTTGATGTAGGAGATGCGCCCCCCTGATGTAGGAGATGCGCCCCCCTGATGTAGGTGATGCGCCTCCCTGATGTAGGAGATGCGCCCCCCTGATGTAGGAGATGCGCCCCCCTGATGTAGGAGATGCGCCCCCCTGATGTAGGAGATGCGCCCCCCTGATGTAGGAGATGCACCCCCCTGATGTAGGAGATGCGCCCCCCTGATGTAGGAGATGCGCCCCCATGATGTAGGCGATGCGCCCCCCTGATGTAGGAGATGCGCCTCCCTGATGTAGGAGATGCGCTCCACTGATGTAGGAGATGCGCCACCCTGATGTAGAAGATGCCCCCCCTGATGTAGAAGATGAGCCTCCCTGATGTAGAATATGCCCCCCCTGATGTAGGAGATGCACCCCCCTGATGTAGGCGATGCGCCCCCCTGATGTAGGAGATGCGCCCCCCAGATGTAGGAGATGCGCCCCCCTGATGTAGGCGTTGCGCCCCCCTGATGTAGGAGATGCGCCTCCTGATGTAGGTGTTGCACCCCCCTGATGTAGGAGATGTGCCCCCCCTGATGTAGGAGATGCGCCCCCCTGATGTAGGAGATGCGCACCCCTGATGTAGGAGATGCGCCTCCCTGATGTAGGAGATGCGCCCCCCTGATGTAGGAGATGCGCCCCCCTGATGTAGGAGATGCGCCCCCCTGATGTAGGAGATGCGCCCCCCTGATGTAGGAGATGCGCCCACTTATGTAGGAGATGCGGCTCCTGATGTAGGTGTTGCGCCCCCCTGATGTAGCAGATGCACCCCCTGATGTAGGAGATGCGCCCCCCTGATGTAGGAGATGCGCCCCCCTGATGTAGGAGATGCGCCCCCCTGATGTAGGAGATGCGCCCCCCTGATATAGGAGATGTGCCCCCCTGAGGTAGGAGATGCGCCCCCCTGATGTAGGAGATGCGCCCCCCTGATGTAGGAGATGCGCCCCCTGATGTAGGTGATGCGCCTCCCTGATGTAGGAGATGCGCCCCCCTGATGTAGGAGATGCGCCCCCCTGATGTAGGAGATGCGCCCCCCTGATGTAGGAGATGCGCCCCCCTGATGTAGGAGATGCACCCCCCTGATGTAGGAGATGCGCCCCCCTGATGTAGGAGATGCGCCCCCCTGATGTAGGAGATGCGCCCCCCTGATGTAGGAGATGCGCCCCCCTGATGTAGGAGATGCGCCCCCCTGATGTAGGCGATGCGCCCCCCTGATGTAGGAGATGCGCCCCCCTGATGTAGGAGATGCGCCCCCCTGATGTAGGAGATGCGCCTCCTGATGTAGGAGATGCGCCCCCCTGATGTAGGAGATGCGCCCCCCTGATGTAGGAGATGCGCCCCCCTGATATAGGAGATGTGCCCCCCTGAGGTAGGAGATGCGCCCCCCTGATGTAGGAGATGCGCCCCCCTGATGTAGGAGATGCGCCCCCTGATGTAGGTGATGCGCCTCCCTGATGTAGGAGATGCGCCCCCCTGATGTAGGAGATGCGCCCCCCTGATGTAGGAGATGCGCCCCCCTGATGTAGGAGATGCGCCCCCCTGATGTAGGAGATGCACCCCCCTGATGTAGGAGATGCGCCCCCCTGATGTAGGAGATGCGCCCCCATGATGTAGGCGATGCGCCCCCCTGATGTAGGAGATGCGCCCCCCTGATGTAGGAGATGCGCCCCCCTGATGTAGGAGATGCGCCCCCCTGATGTAGGCGATGCGCCCCCCTGATGTAGGCGATGCGCCCCCCTAATGTAGGAGATGCGCCCCACTGATGTAGGCGATGCGCCCCCATGATGTAGGAGACGCGCCCCCCTGATGTACGCGATGCGCCCCCCTGATGTAGGAGATGCGCCCCCCTGATGTAGGAGATGCGCCCCCCTGATGTAGGAGATGCGCCCCCTTGATGTAGGAGATGCGCCCCCTTGATGTAGGAGATGCGCCCCCCTGATGTAGGAGATGCGCCCCCCTGATGTAGGAGATGCGTCCCCCTGATGTAGGCGATGCGCCCCCCTGATGTAGGAGATGCGCCCCACTGATGTAGGAGATGCGCCCCCTGATGTAGGAGATGCGCCCCCCTGATGTAGGAGATGCGCCCCCTTGATGTAGGAGATGCGCCCCACTGATGTAGGCGATGCGCCCCCATGATGTAGGCGATGCGCCCCCCTGATGTAGGAGATGCGCCCCCCTGATGTAGGAGATGCGCCCCCCTGATAGAGGAGATGCGCCCCCCTGATGTAGGAGATGCGCCCCCCTGATGTAGGAGATGCGCCCCCCTGATGTAGGAGATGCGCCCCCCTGATGTAGGCGATGCGCCCCCCTGATGTAGGCGATGCGCCCCCCTAATGTAGGAGATGCGCCCCACTGATGTAGGCGATGCGCCCCCATGATGTAGGAGAGGCGCCCCCCTGATGTAGGCGATGCGCCCCCCTGATGTAGGAGATGCGCCCCCCTGATGTAGGAGATGCGCCCCCCTGATGTAGGAGATGCGCCCCCTTGATGTAGGAGATGCGCCCCCTTGATGTAGGAGATGCGCCCCCCTGATGTAGGAGATGCGCCCCCCTGATGTAGGAGATGCGTCCCCCTGATGTAGGCGATGCGCCCCCCTGATGTAGGAGATGCGCCCCACTGATGTAGGAGATGCGCCCCCTGATGTAGGAGATGCGCCCCCCTGATGTAGGAGATGCGCCCCCTTGATGTAGGAGATGCGCCCCCCTGATGTAGGCGATGCGCCCCCCTGATGTAGGAGATGCGCCCCCCTGATAGAGGAGATGCGCCCCCCTGATGTAGGAGATGCGCCCCCCTGATATAGGAGATGCGCCCCCTTGATGTAGGAGATGCGCCCCCCTGATGTAGGAGATGCGCCCCCCTGATGTAGGAGATGCGTCCCCCTGATGTAGGAGATGCGCCCCCCTGATGTAGGAGATGCGCCCCCCTGATGTAGGAGATGCGCCCCCCTGATGTAGGAGATGCGTCCCCCTGATGTAGGAGATGCGCCCCCCTGATGTAAGAGATGTGCCCCCCTGATATAGGAGCTGCGCCCCCCTGATGTAGGAGATGTGCCCCCCTGATGTAGGAGATGCGCCCCCCTGATGTTGGAGATGCGCCCCCCTGATGTAGGAGATGCGCCCCCCTGATGTAGGCGATGCGCCCTCCTGATGTAGGCGATGCGCCCCCCTGATGTAGGCGATGCGCCCCCCTGATGTAGGAGATGCGCCCCCCTGATGTCGGAGATGCGTCCCCCTGATGTAGGAGATGCGGCCCCCTGATGTAGGAGATGCGCCCCCTGATATAGGAGATGCGCCCCCCTGATGTAGGAGATGCGCCCCCCTGATGTCGGAGATGCGTCCCCCTGATGTAGGAGATGCGGCCCCCTGATGTAGGAGATGCGCCCCCCTGATGTAGGAGATGCGCCCCCCTGATGTAGGCGATGCGCACCCCTGATGTAGGAGATGCGCCCCCCTGATGTAGGAGATGCGCCTCCTGATGTAGGAGATGCGCCTCCTGATGTAGGTGTTGCGCCCCATGATGTAGCAGATGCCCCCCCTGATGTAGGAGATGCGCCCCCCTGATGTAGGAGCTGCGCCCCCCTGACGTAGGCGATGCACCCCCCTGATGTAGGAGATGCGCCCCCCTGATGTAGGAGATGCGCCCCCCTGATGTAGGCGATGCGACCCTCTGATGTAGGAGATGCGCCCCCCTGATGTAGGAGATGCGCCCCCTTATGTAGGAGATGCGGCTCCTGATGTAGGTGTTGCGCCCCCCTGATGTAGCAGATGCACCCCCTGATGTAGGAGATGCGCCCCCCTGATGTAGGAGATGCGCCCCCCTGATGTAGGAGATGCGCCCCCCTGATGTAGGAGATGCGCCCCCCTGATATAGGAGATGTGCCCCCCTGAGGTAGGAGATGCGCCCCCCTGATGTAGGAGATGCGCCCCCCTGATGTAGGAGATGCGCCCCCTGATGTAGGTGATGCGCCTCCCTGATGTAGGAGATGCGCCCCCCTGATGTAGGAGATGCGCCCCCCTGATGTAGGAGATGCGCCCCCCTGATGTAGGAGATGCACCCCCCTGATGTAGGAGATGCGCCCCCCTGATGTAGGAGATGCGCCCCCATGATGTAGGCGATGCGCCCCCCTGATGTAGGAGATGCGCCCCCCTGATGTAGGAGATGCGCCCCCCTGATGTAGGAGATGCGCCCCCCTGATGTAGGCGATGCGCCCCCCTGATGTAGGCGATGCGCCCCCCTAATGTAGGAGATGCGCCCCACTGATGTAGGCGATGCGCCCCCATGATGTAGGAGACGCGCCCCCCTGATGTACGCGATGCGCCCCCCTGATGTAGGAGATGCGCCCCCCTGATGTAGGAGATGCGCCCCCCTGATGTAGGAGATGCGCCCCCTTGATGTAGGAGATGCGCCCCCTTGATGTAGGAGATGCGCCCCCCTGATGTAGGAGATGCGACCCCCTGATGTAGGAGATGCGTCCCCCTGATGTAGGCGATGCGCCCCCCTGATGTAGGAGATGCGCCCCACTGATGTAGGAGATGCGCCCCCTGATGTAGGAGATGCGCCCCCCTGATGTAGGAGATGCGCCCCCTTGATGTAGGAGATGCGCCCCACTGATGTAGGCGATGCGCCCCCATGATGTAGGCGATGCGCCCCCCTGATGTAGGAGATGCGCCCCCCTGATAGAGGAGATGCGCCCCCCTGATGTAGGAGATGCGCCCCCCTGATGTAGGAGATGCGCCCCCCTGATGTAGGAGATGCGCCCCCCTGATGTAGGCGATGCGCCCCCCTGATGTAGGCGATGCGCCCCCCTAATGTAGGAGATGCGCCCCACTGATGTAGGCGATGCGCCCCCATGATGTAGGAGACGCGCCCCCCTGATGTAGGCGATGTGCCCCCCTGATGTAGGAGATGCGCCCCCCTGATGTAGGAGATGCGCCCCCCTGATGTAGGAGATGCGCCCCCTTGATGTAGGAGATGCGCCCCCTTGATGTAGGAGATGCGCCCCCCTGATGTAGGAGATGCGCCCCCCTGATGTAGGAGATGCGTCCCCCTGATGTAGGCGATGCGCCCCCCTGATGTAGGAGATGCGCCCCACTGATGTAGGAGATGCGCCCCCTGATGTAGGAGATGCGCCCCCCTGATGTAGGAGATGCGCCCCCTTGATGTAGGAGATGCGCCCCCCTGATGTAGGCGATGCGCCCCCCTGATGTAGGAGATGCGCCCCCCTGATAGAGGAGATGCGCCCCCCTGATGTAGGAGATGCGCCCCCCTGATATAGGAGATGCGCCCCCTTGATGTAGGAGATGCGCCCCCCTGATGTAGGAGATGCGCCCCCCTGATGTAGGAGATGCGTCCCCCTGATGTAGGAGATGCGCCCCCCTGATGTAGGAGATGCGCCCCCCTGATGTAGGAGATGCGCCCCCCTGATGTAGGAGATGCGTCCCCCTGATGTAGGAGATGCGCCCCCCTGATGTAAGAGATGTGCCCCCCTGATATAGGAGCTGCGCCCCCCTGATGTAGGAGATGTGCCCCCCTGATGTAGGAGATGCGCCCCCCTGATGTTGGAGATGCGCCCCCCTGATGTAGGAGATGCGCCCCCCTGATGTAGGAGGTGATGTAGGCGATGCGCCCCCGATGTAGGCGATGCGCTCCCGTGATGTAGGCGATGCGCCCCCCTGATGTAGGCGATGCGCCCTCCTGATGTAGGCGATGCGCCCCCCTGATGTAGGCGATGCGCCCCCCTGATGTAGGAGATGCGCCCCCCTGATGTCGGAGATGCGTCCCCCTGATGTAGGAGATGCGCCCCCTGATGTAGGAGATGCGGCCCCCTGATGTAGGAGATGCGCCCCCTGATATAGGAGATGCGCCCCCCTGATGTAGGAGATGCGCCCCCCTGATGTCGGAGATGCGTCCCCCTGATGTAGGAGATGCGGCCCCCTGATGTAGGAGATGCGCCCCCCTGATATAGGAGATGCGCCCCCCTGATGTAGGAGATGCGCCCCCCTGATGTAGGAGATGCGCCCCCCTGATGTAGGCGATGCGCCCCCGTGATGTAGGAGATGCGCCCCCCTGATGTAGGCGATGCGCCCCCCTGATGTAGGCGATGCGCCCCCCTAATGTAGGAGATGCGCCCCACTGATGTAGGCGATGCGCCCCCATGATGTAGGAGACGCGCCCCCCTGATGTAGGCGATGCGCCCCCCTGATGTAGGAGATGCGCCCCCCTGATGTAGGAGATGCGCCCCCCTGATGTAGGAGATGCGCCCCCTTGATGTAGGAGATGCGCCCCCTTGATGTAGGAGATGCGCCCCCCTGATGTAGGAGATGCGCCCCCTGATGTAGAAGATGCGCCCCCTGATGTAGGAGATGCGTCCCCCTGATGTAGGAGATGCGGCCCCCTGATGTAGGAGATGCGTCCCCCTGATGTAGGAGGTGCGCCCCCCTGATATAGGAGATGCGCCCCCCTGATGTAGGAGATGCGCCCCCCTGATGTAGGCGATGCGCCCCCGTGATGTAGGAGATGCGCCCCCCTGATGTAGGCGATGCGCCCCCCTGATGTAGGCGATGCGCCCCCCTAATGTAGGAGATGCGCCCCACTGATGTAGGCGATGCGCCCCCATGATGTAGGAGACGCGCCCCCCTGATGTAGGCGATGCGCCCCCCTGATGTAGGAGATGCGCCCCCCTGATGTAGGAGATGCGCCCCCCTGATGTAGGAGATGCGCCCCCTTGATGTAGGAGATGCGCCCCCTTGATGTAGGAGATGCGCCCCCCTGATGTAGGAGATGCGCCCCCCTGATGTAGGAGATGCGTCCCCCTGATGTAGGCGATGCGCCCCCCTGATGTAGGAGATGCGCCCCACTGATGTAGGAGATGCGCCCCCTGATGTAGGAGATGCGCCCCCATGATGTAGGCGATGCGCCCCCCTGATGTAGGAGATGCGCCCCCCTGATGTAGGAGATGCGCCCCCCTGATGTAGGAGATGCGCCCCCCTGATGTAGGCGATGCGCCCCCCTGATGTAGGCGATGCGCCCCCCTGATGTAGGAGATGCGCCCCCCTAATGTAGGAGATGCGCCCCACAGATGTAGGCGATGCGCCCCCATGTTGTAGGAGATGCGCCCCCCTGATGTAGGAGATGGGCCCCCCTGATGTAGGTGATGCGCCTCCCTGATGTAGGAGATGCGCCCCCCTGATGTAGGAGATGCGCCCCCCTGATGTAGGAGATGCGCCCCCCTGATGTAGGAGATGCGCCCCCCTGATGTAGGAGATGCACCCCCCTGATGTAGGAGATGCGCCCCCCTGATGTAGGAGATGCGCCCCCATGATGTAGGCGATGCGCCCCCCTGATGTAGGAGATGCGCCTCCCTGATGTAGGAGATGCGCTCCACTGATGTAGGAGATGCGCCACCCTGATGTAGAAGATGCCCCCCCTGATGTAGAAGATGAGCCTCCCTGATGTAGAATATGCCCCCCCTGATGTAGGAGATGCACCCCCCTGATGTAGGCGATGCGCCCCCCTGATGTAGGAGATGCGCCCCCCAGATGTAGGAGATGCGCCCCCCTGATGTAGGCGTTGCGCCCCCCTGATGTAGGAGATGTGCGCCCCTGATGTAGGAGATGCGCCCCCCTGATGTAGGAGATGTGCCCCCCTGATGTAGGAGATGTGCGCCCCTGATGTAGGAGATTCGCACCCCTGATGTAGGAGATGCGCCTCCCTGATGTAGGAGATGCGCCCCCCTGATGTAGGAGATGCGCCCCCCTGATGTAGGAGATGCGCCCCCCTGATGTAGGAGATGTGCCCCCCTGATGTAGGAGATGCGCCCCCCTGATGTAGGAAATGCGCCCCCCTGATGTAGGAAATGCGCCCCCCTGATGTAGGAGATGCGCCCCCCTGATGTAGGAGATGCGCCCCCCTGATGTAGGAGATGCGCCCCCCTGATGTAGGAGATGCGCCCCCCTGATGTAGGCGATGCGCCCCCCTGATGTAGGAGATGCGCCCCCCTGATGTAGGAGATGCGCCCCCCTTATGTAGGAGATGCGCCTCCTGATGTAGGAGATGCGCCTCCTGATGTAGGTGTTGCGCCCCATGATGTAGCAGATGCCCCCCCTGATGTAAGAGATGCGCCCCCCTGATGTAGGAGCTGCGCCCCCCTGACGTAGGCGATGCACCCCCCTGATGTAGGAGATGCGCCCCCCTGATGTAGGAGATGCGCCCCCCTGATGTAGGCGATGCGACCCTCTGATGTAGGAGATGCGCCCCCCTGATGTAGGAGATGCGCCCCCTTATGTAGGAGATGCGGCTCCTGATGTAGGTGTTGCGCCCCCCTGATGTAGCAGATGCACCCCCTGATGTAGGAGATGCGCCCCCCTGATGTAGGAGATGCGCCCCCCTGATGTAGGAGATGCGCCCCCCTGATGTAGGAGATGCGCCCCCCTGATGTAGGAGATGCGCCCCCCTGATATAGGAGATGTGCCCCCCTGAGGTAGGAGATGCGCCCCCCTGATGTAGGAGATGCGCCCCCCTGATGTAGGAGATGCGCCCCCTGATGTAGGTGATGCGCCTCCCTGATGTAGGAGATGCGCCCCCCTGATGTAGGAGATGCGCCCCCCTGATGTAGGAGATGCGCCCCCCTGATGTAGGAGATGCGCCCCCCTGATGTAGGAGATGCACCCCCCTGATGTAGGAGATGCGCCCCCCTGATGTAGGAGATGCGCCCCCATGATGTAGGCGATGCGCCCCCCTGATGTAGGAGATGCGCCCCCCTGATGTAGGAGATGCGCCCCCCTGATGTAGGAGATGCGCCCCCCTGATGTAGGCGATGCGCCCCCCTGATGTAGGCGATGCGCCCCCCTAATGTAGGAGATGCGCCCCACTGATGTAGGCGATGCGCCCCCATGATGTAGGAGACGCGCCCCCCTGATGTAGGCGATGCGCCCCCCTGATGTAGGAGATGCGCCCCCCTGATGTAGGAGATGCGCCCCCCTGATGTAGGAGATGCGCCCCCTTGATGTAGGAGATGCGCCCCCTTGATGTAGGAGATGCGCCCCCCTGATGTAGGAGATGCGCCCCCCTGATGTAGGAGATGCGTCCCCCTGATGTAGGCGATGCGCCCCCCTGATGTAGGAGATGCGCCCCACTGATGTAGGAGATGCGCCCCCTGATGTAGGAGATGCGCCCCCCTGATGTAGGAGATGCGCCCCCTTGATGTAGGAGATGCGCCCCCCTGATGTAGGCGATGCGCCCCCCTGATGTAGGCGATGCGCCCCCCTGATGTAGGAGATGCGCCCCCCTGATAGAGGAGATGCGCCCCCCTGATGTAGGAGATGCGCCCCCCTGATGTAGGAGATGTGCCACCCTGATGTAGGAGATGCGCCCCCCTGATGTAGGCGATGCGCCCCCCTGATGTAGGCGATGCGCCCCCCTAATGTAGGAGATGCGCCCCACTGATGTAGGCGATGCGCCCCCATGATGTAGGAGACGCGCCCCCCTGATGTAGGCGATGCGCCCCCCTGATGTAGGAGATGCGCCCCCCTGATGTAGGAGATGCGCCCCCCTGATGTAGGAGATGCGCCCCCTTGATGTAGGAGATGCGCCCCCTTGATGTAGGAGATGCGCCCCCCTGATGTTGGAGATGCGCCCCCCTGATGTAGGAGATGCGTCCCCCTGATGTAGGCGATGCGCCCCCCTGATGTAGGCGATGCGCCCCCCTGATGTAGGAGATGCGCCCCACTGATGTAGGAGATGCGCCCCCTGATGTAGGAGATGCGCCCCCCTGATGTAGGAGATGCGCCCCCTTGATGTAGGAGATGCGCCCCCCTGATGTAGGCGATGCGCCCCCCTGATGTAGGAGATGCGCCCCCCTGATAGAGGAGATGCGCCCCCCTGATGTAGGAGATGCGCCCCCCTGATATAGGAGATGCGCCCCCTTGATGTAGGAGATGCGCCCCCCTGATGTAGGAGATGCGCCCCCCTGATGTAGGAGATGCGTCCCCCTGATGTAGGAGATGCGCCCCCCTGATGTAGGAGATGCGCCCCCCTGATGTAGGAGATGCGCCCCCCTGATGTAGGAGATGCGTCCCCCTGATGTAGGAGATGCGCCCCCCTGATGTAAGAGATGTGCCCCCCTGATATAGGAGCTGCGCCCCCCTGATGTAGGAGATGCGCCCCCCTGATGTAGGCGATGCGCCCCCGTGATGTAGGAGATGCGCCCCCCTGATGTAGGCGATGCGCCCCCCTGATGTAGGCGATGCGCCCCCCTAATGTAGGAGATGCGCCCCACTGATGTAGGCGATGCGCCCCCATGATGTAGGAGACGCGCCCCCCTGATGTAGGCGATGCGCCCCCCTGATGTAAGAGATGTGCCCCCCTGATATAGGAGCTGCGCCCCCCTGATAGAGGAGATGCGCCCCCCTGATGTAGGAGATGCGCCCCCCTGATGTTGGAGATGCGCCCCCCTGATGTAGGAGGTGATGTAGGCGATGCGCTCCCGTGATGTAGGCGATGCGCCCTCCTGATGTAGGAGATGCGCCCCCCTGATGTAGGAAATGCGCCCCCCTGATGTAGGAGATGCGGCCCCCTGATGTAGGCGATGCGCCCCCCTGATGTAGGAGATGCGCCCCCCTGATGTCGGAGATGCGTCCCCCTGATGTAGGCGATGCGCCCCCGTGATGTAGGAGATGCGCCCCCGTGATGTAGGCGATGCGCCCCCGTGATGTAGAAGATGCGCCCCCCTGATGTAGGAGATGCGCCCCCCTGATGTAGGAGATGCGCCCCCCTGATGTCGGAGATGCGCCCCCCTGATGTAGGCGATGCGCCCCCGTGATGTCGGAGATGCGTCCCCCTGATGTAGGCGATGCGCCCCCGTGATGTAGGAGATGCGCCCCCTTGATGTAGGAGATGCGCCCCCCTGATGTCGGAGATGCGTCCCCCTGATGTAGGAGATGCGGCCCCCTGATGTCGGAGATGCGTCCCCCTGATGTAGGCGATGCGCCCCCCTGATGTAGGAGATGCGCCCCCCTGATATAGGAGATGCGCCCCCCTGATGTAGGAGATGCGCCCCACTGATGTAGGCGATGCGCCCCCATGATGTAGGAGACGCGCCCCCCTGATGTAGGCGATGCGCCCCCCTGATGTAGGAGATGCGCCCCCCTGATGTAGGCGATGCGCCCCCCTGATGTAGGAGATGCGCCCCCCTGATGTAGGAGATGCGCCCCCCTGATGTAGGAGATGCGCCCCCTTGATGTAGGAGATGCGCCCCCTTGATGTAGGAGATGCGCCCCCCTGATGTAGGAGATGCGCCCCCTGATGTAGGAGATGCGCCCCCTGATGTAGGAGATGCGTCCCCCTGATGTAGGAGATGCGGCCCCCTGATGTAGGAGATGCGTCCCCCTGATGTAGGAGGTGCGCCCCCCTGATATAGGAGATGCGCCCCCCTGATGTAGGAGATGCGCCCCCCTGATGTAGGCGATGCGCCCCCGTGATGTAGGAGATGCGCCCCCCTGATGTAGGCGATGCGCCCCCCTGATGTAGGCGATGCGCCCCCCTAATGTAGGAGATGCGCCCCACTGATGTAGGCGATGCGCCCCCATGATGTAGGAGACGCGCCCCCCTGATGTAGGCGATGCGCCCCCCTGATGTAGGAGATGCGCCCCCCTGATGTAGGAGATGCGCCCCCCTGATGTAGGAGATGCGCCCCCCTGATGTAGGAGATGCGCCCCCTTGATGTAGGAGATGCGCCCCCTTGATGTAGGAGATGCGCCCCCCTGATGTAGGAGATGCGCCCCCCTGATGTAGGAGATGCGTCCCCCTGATGTAGGCGATGCGCCCCCCTGATGTAGGAGATGCGCCCCACTGATGTAGGAGATGCGCCCCCTGATGTAGGAGATGCGCCCCCCTGATGTAGGAGATGCGCCCCCTTGATGTAGGAGATGCGCCCCCCTGATGTAGGCGATGCGCCCCCCTGATGTAGGCGATGCGCCCCCCTGATGTAGGAGATGCGCCCCCCTGATAGAGGAGATGCGCCCCCCTGATGTAGGAGATGCGCCCCCCTGATGTAGGAGATGCGTCCCCCTGATGTAGGAGATGCGGCCCCCTGATGTAGGAGATGCGTCCCCCTGATGTAGGAGGTGCGCCCCCCTGATATAGGAGATGCGCCCCCCTGATGTAGGAGATGCGCCCCCATGATGTAGGCGATGCGCCCCCGTGATGTAGGAGATGCGTCCCCCTGATGTAGGCGATGCGCCCCCCTGATGTAAGCGATGCGCCCCCCTAATGTAGGAGATGCGCCCCACTGATGTAGGCGATGCGCCCCCATGATGTAGGAGACGTGCCCCCCTGATGTAGGCGATGCGCCCCCCTGATGTAGGAGATGCGCCCCCCTGATGTAGGAGATGCGCCCCCCTGATGTAGGAGATGCGCCCCCTTGATGTAGGAGATGCGCCCCCTTGATGTAGGAGATGCGCCCCCCTGATGTAGGAGATGCGCCCCCCTGATGTAGGAGATGCGTCCCCCTGATGTAGGCGATGCGCCCCCCTGATGTAGGAGATGCGCCCCACTGATGTAGGAGATGCGCCCCCTGATGTAGGAGATGCGCCCCCCTGATGTAGGAGATGCGCCCCCTTGATGTAGGAGATGCGCCCCCCTGATGTAGGCGATGCGCCCCCCTGATGTAGGCGATGCGCCCCCCTGATGTAGGAGATGCGCCCCCCTGATAGAGGAGATGCGCCCCCCTGATGTAGGAGATGCGCCCCCCTGATGTAGGAGATGCGCCCCCCTGATGTAGGAGATGCGCCCCCCTGATGTAGGCGATGCGCCCCCCTGATGTAGGCGATGCGCCCCCCTAATGTAGGAGATGCGCCCCACTGATGTAGGCGATACGCCCCCATGATGTAGGAGACGCGCCCCCCTGATGTAGGCGATGCGCCCCCCTGATGTAGGAGATGCGCCCCCCTGATGTAGGAGATGCGCCCCCCTGATGTAGGAGATGCGCCCCCTTGATGTAGGAGATGCGCCCCCTTGATGTAGGAGATGCGCCCCCCTGATGTAGGAGATGCGCCCCCCTGATGTAGGAGATGCGTCCCCCTGATGTAGGCGATGCGCCCCCCTGATGTAGGAGATGCGCCCCACTGATGTAGGAGATGCGCCCCCTGATGTAGGAGATGCGCCCCCCTGATGTAGGAGATGCGCCCCCTTGATGTAGGAGATGCGCCCCCCTGATGTAGGCGATGCGCCCCCCTGATGTAGGAGATGCGCCCCCCTGATAGAGGAGATGCGCCCCCCTGATGTAGGAGATGCGCCCCCCTGATATAGGAGATTCGCCCCCTTGATGTAGGAGATGCGCCCCCCTGATGTAGGAGATGCGCCCCCCTGATGTAGGAGATGCGTCCCCCTGATGTAGGAGATGCGCCCCCCTGATGTAGGAGATGCGCCCCCCTGATGTAGGAGATGCGCCCCCCTGATGTAGGAGATGCGTCCCCCTGATGTAGGAGATGCGCCCCCCTGACGTAAGAGATGTGCCCCCCTGATATAGGAGCTGCGCCCCCCTGATGTAGGAGATGTGCCCCCCTGATGTAGGAGATGCGCCCCCCTGATGTTGGAGATGCGCCCCCCTGATGTAGGAGATGCGCCCCCCTGATGTAGGAGGTGATGTAGGCGATGCGCCCCCGATGTAGGCGATGCGCTCCCGTGATGTAGGCGATGCGCCCCCCTGATGTAGGCGATGCGCCCTCCTGATGTAGGCGATGCGCCCCCCTGATATAGGAGATTCGCCCCCTTGATGTAGGAGATGCGCCCCCCTGATGTAGGAGATGCGCCCCCCTGATGTAGGAGATGCGTCCCCCTGATGTAGGAGATGCGCCCCCCTGATGTAGGAGATGCGCCCCCCTGATGTAGGAGATGCGCCCCCCTGATGTAGGAGATGCGTCCCCCTGATGTAGGAGATGCGCCCCCCTGACGTAAGAGATGTGCCCCCCTGATATAGGAGCTGCGCCCCCCTGATGTAGGAGATGTGCCCCCCTGATGTAGGAGATGCGCCCCCCTGATGTTGGAGATGCGCCCCCCTGATGTAGGAGATGCGCCCCCCTGATGTAGGAGGTGATGTAGGCGATGCGCCCCCGATGTAGGCGATGCGCTCCCGTGATGTAGGCGATGCGCCCCCCTGATGTAGGCGATGCGCCCTCCTGATGTAGGCGATGCGCCCCCCTGATGTAGGCGATGCGCCCCCCTGATGTAGGAGATGCGCCCCCCTGATGTCGGAGATGCGTCCCCCTGATGTAGGAGATGCGCCCCCCTGATGTAGGAGATGCGCCCCCCTGATGTCGGAGATGCGTCCCCCTGATGTAGGAGATGCGGCCCCCTGATGTAGGAGATGCGCCCCCCTGATATAGGAGATGTGCGCCCCCCTGATGTCGGAGATGCGTCCCCCTGATGTAGGAGATGTGGCCCCCTGATGTAGGAGATGCGCCCCCTGATGTAGGAGATGCGTCCCCCTGATGTAGGAGACGCGGCCCCCTGATGTAGGAGATGCGTCCCCCTGATGTAGGAGGTGCGCCCCCCTGATATAGGAGATGCGCCCCCCTGATGTAGGAGATGCGCCCCCCTGATGTAGGAGATGCGCCCCCCTGATGTAGGAGATGCGTCCCCCTGATGTAGGAGGTGCGCCCCCCTGATATAGGAGATGCGCCCCCCTGATGTAGGAGATGTGCCCCCCTGATGTAGGAGATGCGCCCCCCTGATGTAGGAGATGTGCGCCCCCCTGATGTCGGAGATGCGTCCCCCTGATGTAGGAGATGTGGCCCCCTGATGTAGGAGATGCGCCCCCTGATGTAGGAGATGCGTCCCCCTGATGTAGGAGATGTGCGCCCCCCTGATGTCGGAGATGCGTCCCCCTGATGTAGGAGATGTGGCCCCCTGATGTAGGAGATGCGCCCCCTGATGTAGGAGATGCGTCCCCCTGATGTAGGAGACGCGGCCCCCTGATGTAGGAGATGCGCCCCCCTGATATAGGAGATGCGCCCCCCTGATGTAGGAGATGCGCCCCCCTGATGTAGGCGATGCGCCCCCGTGATGTAGGAGATGCGCCCCCTGATGAAGGAGATGCGTTCCCCTGATGTAGGAGATGCGCCCCCCTGAGTTAGGCGATCCGACCCCCTGATGTAGGAGATGCGCCCCCGTGATGTAGGAGATGCGGCCCCCTGATGTAGGCGATGCGCCCCCCTGATGAAGGAGATGCGTTCCCCTGATGTAGGAGATGCGCCCCCCTGAGTTAGGCGATCCGACCCCCTGATTTAGGAGATGCGCCCTCCTGATGTAGGAGATGCGCCCTCCTGATATAGGCGATGCGCCCCCTGATGAAGGAGATGCGCCCCCTTGATGTAGGAGATGCGCCCTCCTGATGTAGGCGATGCGCCCCCTAATGTAGGCGATGTGCCCCCCTGATGTAGGAGATGCGCCCCCCTGATGTAGGAGATGCGCCCTCCTGATGTAGGAGATGCGGCGCACTGATGTAGGAGATGCGCCCCCCTGATGTAGGAGATGCGCCCCCCTGATATAGGAGATGCGCCCCCCTGATGTAGGCGATGCGCCCCCCTGATGTAGGTGATGCGCCCCCCTGATGTAGGAGATGCGCCCCCTGATGTAGGAGATGCGCCCTCCTGATGTAGGCGATGCGCCCCCCTGATGTAGGCGATGCGCCCCCCTGATGTAGGAGATGCGCCCCCCTGATGTCGGAGATGCGTCCCCCTGATGTAGGAGATGCGCCCCCCTGATGTAGGAGATGCGCCCCCCTGATGTAGGAGATGCGCCCCCCTGATGTCGGAGATGCGTCCCCCTGATGTAGGAGATGCGGCCCCCTGATGTAGGAGATGCGCCCCCCTGATATAGGAGATGCGCCCCCCTGATGTAGGAGATGCGCCCCCCTGATGTAGGCGATGCGCCCCCCTGATGTAGGAGATGCGCCCCCCTGATGTCGGAGATGCGTCCCCCTGATGTAGGAGATGTGGCCCCCTGATGTAGGAGATGCGCCCCCTGATGTAGGAGATGCGTCCCCCTGATGTAGGAGATGCGGCCCCCTGATGTAGGAGATGCGTCCCCCTGATGTAGGAGGTGCGCCCCCCTGATATAGGAGATGCGCCCCCCTGATGTAGGAGATGCGCCCCCCTGATGTAGGCGATGCGCCCCCGTGATGTAGGAGATGCGCCCCCTGATGAAGGAGATGCGTTCCCCTGATGTAGGAGATGCGCCCCCCTGAGTTAGGCGATCCGACCCCCTGATGTAGGAGATGCGCCCTCCTGATGTAGGAGATGCGCCCCCGTGATGTAGGAGATGCGCCCCCCTGATGAAGGAGATGCGTTCCCCTGATGTAGGAGATGCGCCCCCCTGAGTTAGGCGATCCGACCCCCTGATTTAGGAGATGCGCCCTCCTGATGTAGGAGATGCGCCCTCCTGATATAGGCGATGCGCCCCCTGATGAAGGAGATGCGCCCCCTTGATGTAGGAGATGCGCCCTCCTGATGTAGGCGATGCGCCCCCTAATGTAGGCGATGTGCCCCCCTGATGTAGGAGATGCGCCCCCCTGATGTAGGAGATGCGCCCTCCTGATGTAGGAGATGCGGCCCCCTGATATAGGAGATGCGCCCCCCTGATGTAGGCGATGCGCCCCCCTGATGTAGGTGATGCGCCCCCCTGATGTAGGAGATGCGCCCCCTGATGTAGGAGATGCGGCACCCTGATGTAGGCGATGCGCCCCCCTGATGTAGGAGATGCGCCCCCCTGATGTAGGAGATGCTCCCCCCTGATGTAGGAGATGCGCCCCCCTGATGTAGGAGATGCGCCTCCCTGATGTAGGCGATGCGCCCCCCTGATGTAGGCGTTGCGCCCCCGTGATGTAGGCGATGCGCCCCCCTGATGTAGGCGATGCGCCCCGTGATGTAGGCGATGCGCCCCCCTGATGTAGGCGATGCGCCCTCCTGATGTAGGCGATGCGCCCCCCTGATGTAGGCGATGCGCCCCCCTAATGTAGGAGATGCGCCCCCCTGATGTCGGAGATGCGTCCCCCTGATGTAGGAGATGCGGCCCCCTGATGTAGGAGATGCGCCCCCCTGATATAGGAGATGCGCCCCCCTGATGTAGGCGATGCGCCCCCCTGATGTAGGAGATGCGCCCGCCTGATGTAGGCGATGCGCCCCCCTGATGTAGGCGATGCGCCCCCCTGATGTAGGCGATGCGCCCCCCTGATGTAGGAGATGTGCCCCCCTGATGTAGGAGATGCGCCCCCCTGATGTAGGAGATGCGCCCCCCTGATGTAGGCGATGCGCCCCCCTGATGTAGGAGATGCGCCCCCCTGATGTAGGAGATGCGCCCCCCTGATGTAGGCGATGCGCCCCCCTGATGTAGGCGATGCGCCCCCCTGATGTAGGAAATGCGCCCCCCTGATGTAGGCGATGCGCCCCACTGATGTAGGAGATGCGCCCCCCTGATGTAGGAGATGCGCCCCCCTGATGCAGGAGATGCGCCCCCCTGATGTAGGAGATGCGCCCCCCTGATGTAGGCGATGCGCCCCCCTGATGTAGGAGATGCGCCCCCCTGATGTAGGAGATGCGCCCCCCTGATGTAGGAAATGCGCCCCCCTGATGTAGGAGATGCGCCCCCCTGATGTAGGCGATGCGCCCCCCTGATGTAGGCGATGTGCCCTCCTGATGTAGGCGATGTGCCCTCCTGATGTAGGTGATGCGCCCCCCTGATGTAGGAGATGCGCCCCCCTGATGTAGGAGATGCGCCCCCCTGATGTAGGAGATGCGCCCCCCTGATGTAGGAGATGCGCCCCCCTGATGTAGGCGATGCGCCCCCCTGATGTAGGAGATGCGCCCCCCTGATGTAGGCGATGCGCCCCCCTGATGTAGGAAATGCGCCCCCCTGATGTAGGAAATGCGCCACCCTGATGTAGGAGATGCGCCCCCCTGATGTAGGCGATGCGCCCTCCTGATGTAGGCGATGTGCCCTCCTGATGTAGGTGATGCGCCCCCCTGATGTAGGAGATGCGCCCCCCTGATGTAGGAGATGCGCCCCCCTGATGTAGGAGTTGCGCCCCCCTGATGTAGGAGATGCGCCCCCCTGATGTAGGAGATGCGCCCCCCTGATGTAGGCGATGCGCCCCCCTGATGTAGGCGATGCGCCCCCCTGATGTAGGAGATGCGCCCCCCTGATGTAGGAGATGCGCCCCCCTGATGTAGACGATGCGCCCCCCTGATGTAGGAGATGCGCCCCCCTGATGTAGGAGATGCGCCCCCCTGATGTAGGAGATGCGCCCCCCTGATGTAGGCGATGCGCCCCCCTGATGTAGGCGATGCGCCCCCCTGATGTATGAGATGCGCCCCCCTGATGTAGGAGATGCGCCCCCCTGAAGTAGGAAATGCACCCCCCTGATGTAGGCGATGCGCCCCCCTGATGTAGGAGATGCGGCCCTCTGATGTAGGAAATGCGCCCCCCTGATGTAGGAGATGCACCCCCCTGATGTAGGAGATGCGCCCCCCTGATGTAGGCGATGCGCCCCCCTGATGTAGGCGATGCGCCCTCCTGATGTAGGCGATGCGCCCTCCTGATGTAGGTGATGCGCCCCCCTGCTGTAGGAGATGCGCCCCCCTGATGTAGGCGATGCGCCCCCCTGATGTAGGAGATGCGCCCCCCTGATGTAGGAGATGCGCCCCCCTGATGTAGGAGATGCGCCCCCCTGATGTAGGAGATGCGCCCCCCTGATGTAGGCGATGCGCCCCCATGATGTAGGAGACGCGCCCCCCTGATGTAGGCGATGCGCCCCCCTGATGTAGGAGATGCGCCCCCCTGATGTAGGAGATGCGCCCCCCTGATGTAGGAGATGCGCCCCCTTGATGTAGGAGATGCGCCCCCTTGATGTAGGAGATGCGCCCCCCTGATGTAGGAGATGCGCCCCCCTTATGTAGGAGATGCGTCCCCCTGATGTAGGCGATGCGCCCCCCTGATGTAGGAGATGCGCCCCACTGATGTAGGAGATGCGCCCCCTGATGTAGGAGATGCGCCCCCCTGATGTAGGAGATGCGCCCCCTTGATGTAGACGATGCGCCCCCCTGATGTAGGAGATGCGCCCCCCTGATGTAGGAGATGCGCCCCCCTGATGTAGGAGATGCGCCCCCCTGATGTAGGCGATGCGCCCCCCTGATGTAGGCGATGCGCCCCCCTGATGTAGGAGATGCGCCCCCCTGATGTAGGAGATGCGCCCCCCTGAAGTAGGAAATGCGCCCCCCTGATGTAGGCGATGCGCCCCCCTGATGTAGGAGATGCGGCCCTCTGATGTAGGAAATGCGCCCCCCTGATGTAGGAGATGCACCCCCCTGATGTAGGAGATGCGCCCCCCTGATGTAGGCGATGCGCCCCCCTGATGTAGGCGATGCGCCCTCCTGATGTAGGCGATGCGCCCTCCTGATGTAGGTGATGCGCCCCCCTGCTGTAGGAGATGCGCCCCCCTGATGTAGGCGATGCGCCCCCCTGATGTAGGAGATGCGCCCCCCTGATGTAGGAGATGCGCCCCCCTGATGTAGGAGATGCGCCCCCCTGATGTAGGAGATGCGCCCCCCTGATGTAGGCGATGCGCCCCCATGATGTAGGAGACGCGCCCCCCTGATGTAGGCGATGCGCCCCCCTGATGTAGGAGATGCGCCCCCCTGATGTAGGAGATGCGCCCCCCTGATGTAGGAGATGCGCCCCCTTGATGTAGGAGATGCGCCCCCTTGATGTAGGAGATGCGCCCCCCTGATGTAGGAGATGCGCCCCCCTGATGTAGGAGATGCGTCCCCCTGATGTAGGCGATGCGCCCCCCTGATGTAGGAGATGCGCCCCACTGATGTAGGAGATGCGCCCCCTGATGTAGGAGATGCGCCCCCCTGATGTAGGAGATGCGCCCCCTTGATGTAGGAGATGCGCCCCCCTGATGTAGGCGATGCGCCCCCCTGATGTAGGAGATGCGCCCCCCTGATAGAGGAGATGCGCCCCCCTGATGTAGGAGATGCGCCCCCCTGATGTAGGAGATGCGCCCCCCTGATGTAGGAGATGCGCCCCCCTGATGTAGGCGATGCGCCCCCCTGATGTAGGCGATGCGCCCCCCTAATGTAGGAGATGCGCCCCACTGATGTAGGCGATGCGCCCCCATGATGTAGGAGACGCGCCCCCCTGATGTAGGCGATGCGCCCCCCTGATGTAGGAGATGCGCCCCCCTGATGTAGGAGATGCGCCCCCCTGATGTAGGAGATGCGCCCCCTTGATGTAGGAGATGCGCCCCCTTGATGTAGGAGATGCGCCCCCCTGATGTAGGAGATGCGCCCCCCTGATGTAGGAGATGCGTCCCCCTGATGTAGGCGATGCGCCCCCCTGATGTAGGAGATGCGCCCCACTGATGTAGGAGATGCGCCCCCTGATGTAGGAGATGCGCCCCCCTGATGTAGGAGATGCGCCCCCTGATGTAGGAGATGCGCCCCCCTGATGTAGGAGTTGCGCCCCCTTGATGTAGACGATGCGCCCCCCTGATGTAGGAGATGCGCCCCCCTGATGTAGGAGATGCGCCCCCCTGATGTAGGCGATGCGCCCCCCTGATGTAGGCGATGCGCCCCCCTGATGTAGGAGATGCGCCCCCCTGATGTAGGAGATGCGCCCCCCTGAAGTAGGAAATGCGCCCCCCTGATGTAGGCGATGCGCCCCCCTGATGTAGGAGATGCGGCCCTCTGATGTAGGAAATGCGCCCCCTGATGTAGGAGATGCACCCCCCTGATGTAGGAGATGCGCCCCCCTGATGTAGGCGATGCGCCCCCCTGATGTAGGCGATGCGCCCTCCTGATGTAGGCGATGCGACCTCCTGATGTAGGTGATGCGCCCCCCTGCTGTAGGAGATGCGCCCCCCTGATGTAGGCGATGCGCCCCCCTGATGTAGGAGATGCGCCCCCCTGATGTAGGAGATGCGCCCCCCTGATGTAGGAGATGCGCCCCCCTGATGTAGGAGATGCGCCCCCCTGATGTAGGCGATGCGCCCCCATGATGTAGGAGACGCGCCCCCCTGATGTAGGCGATGCGCCCCCCTGATGTAGGAGATGCGCCCCCCTGATGTAGGAGATGCGCCCCCCTGATGTAGGAGATGCGCCCCCTTGATGTAGGAGATGCGCCCCCTTGATGTAGGAGATGCGCCCCCCTGATGTAGGAGATGCGCCCCCCTGATGTAGAAGATGCGTCCCCCTGATGTAGGCGATGCGCCCCCCTGATGTAGGAGATGCGCCCCACTGATGTAGGAGATGCGCCCCCTGATGTAGGAGATGCGCCCCCCTGATGTAGGAGATGCGCCCCCTTGATGTAGGAGATGCGCCCCCCTGATGTAGGCGATGCGCCCCCCTGATGTAGGAGATGCGCCCCCCTGATAGAGGAGATGCGCCCCCCTGATGTAGGAGATGCGCCCCCCTGATGTAGGAGATGCGCCCCCCTGATGTAGGAGATGCGCCCCCCTGATGTAGGCGATGCGCCCACCTGATGTAGGCGATGCGCCCCCCTAATGTAGGAGATGCGCCCCACTGATGTAGGCGATGCGCCCCCATGATGTAGGAGACGCGCCCCCCTGATGTAGGCGATGCGCCCCCCTGATGTAGGAGATGCGTCCCCCTGATGTAGGAGATGCGCCCCCCTGATGTAGGAGATGCGCCCCCTTGATGTAGGAGATGCGCCCCCTTGATGTAGGAGATGCGCCCCCCTGATGTAGGAGATGCGCCCCCCTGATGTAGGAGATGCGTCCCCCTGATGTAGGCGATGCGCCCCCCTGATGTAGGAGATGCGCCCCCCTGATGTAGGAGATGCGCCCCCCTGATGTAGGAGATGCGCCCCCTGATGTAGGAGATGCGCCCCCCTGATGTAGGAGATGCGCCCCCTTGATGTAGGAGATGCGCCCCCCTGATGTAGGCGATGCGCCCCCCTGATGTAGGAGATGCGCCCCCCTGATGGAGGAGATGCGCCCCCCTGATGTAGGAGATGCGCCCCCCTGATGTAGGAGATGCGTCCCCCTGATGTAGGAGATGCGCCCCCCTGATGTAAGAGATGTGCCCCCCTGATATAGGAGCTGCGCCCCCCTGATGTAGGAGATGTGCCCCCCTGATGTAGGAGATGCGCCCCCCTGATGTTGGAGATGCGCCCCCCTGATGTAGGAGATGCGCCCCCCTGATGTAGGAGGTGATGTAGGCGATGCGCCCCCGATGTAGGCGATGCGCTCCCGTGATGTAGGCGATGCGCCCCCCTGATGTAGGCGATGCGCCCTCCTGATGTAGGCGATGCGCCCCCCTGATGTAGGCGATGCGCCCCCCTGATGTAGGAGATGCGCCCCCCTGATGTAGGAGATGCGGCCCCCTGATGTAGGAGATGCGCCCCCTGATATAGGAGATGCGCCCCCCTGATGTAGGAGATGCGCCCCCCTGATGTCGGAGATGCGCCTCCCTGATGTAGGAGATGCGGCCCCCTGATGTAGGAGATGCGCCCCCCTGATATAGGAGATGCGTCCCCCTGATGTAGGAGATGCGCCCCCCTGATGTAGGCGATGCGCCCCCCTGATGTAGGAGATGCGCCCCCTGATGAAGGAGATGCGCCCCCTGATGTAGGAGATGCGTCCCCCTGATGTAGGAGATGCGGCCCCCTGATGTAGGAGATGCGTCCCCCTGATGTAGGAGGTGCGCCCCCCTGATATAGGAGATGCGCCCCCCTGATGTAGGAGATGCGCCCCCCTGATGTAGGCGATGCGCCCCCGTGATGTAGGAGATGCGCCCCCTGATGAAGGAGATGCGTTCCCCTGATGTAGGAGATGCGCCCCCCTGAGTTAGGCGATCCGACCCCCTGATGTAGGAGATGCGCCCTCCTGATGTAGGAGATGCGCCCCCGTGATGTAGGAGATGCGCCCCCTGATGAAGGAGATGCGTTCCCCTGATGTAGGAGATGCGCCCCCCTGAGTTAGGCGATCCGACCCCCTGATTTAGGAGATGCGCCCTCCTGATGAAGGAGATGCGCCCCCCTGATGTAGGAGATGCGCCCTCCTGATGTAGGCGATGCGCCCCCTAATGTAGGCGATGTGCCCCCCTGATGTAGGAGATGCGCCCCCCTGATGTAGGAGATGCGCCCTCCTGATGTAGGAGATGCGGTGCACTGATGTAGGAGATGCGCCCCCCTGATGTAGGAGATGCGCCCCCCTGATATAGGAGATGCGCCCCCCTGATGTAGGCGATGCGCCCCCCTGATGTAGGTGATGCGCCCCCCTGATGTAGGCGATGCGCCCCCCTGATGTAGGAGATGCGCCCCCCTGATGTAGGAGATGCGCCCCCCTGATGTAGGAGATGCGCCCCCCTGATGTAGGAGATGCGCCTCCCTGATGTAGGCGATGCGCCCCCCTGATGTAGGCGATGCGCCCCCGTGATGTAGGCGATGCGCCCCCCTGATGTAGGCGATGCGCCCCGTGATGTAGGCGATGCGCCCCCCTGATGTAGGCGATGCGCCCTCCTGATGTAGGCGATGCGCCCCCCTGATGTAGGCGATGCGCCCCCCTGATGTCGGAGATGCGTCCCCCTGATGTAGGAGATGCGGCCCCCTGATGTAGGAGATGCGCCCCCCTGATGTAGGCGATGCGCCCCCCTGATGTAGGCGATGCGCCCCCCTGATGTAGGAGATTCGCCCCCCTGATGTAGGAGATGCGCCCCCCTGATGTAGGCGATGCGCCCCCCTGATGTAGGAGATGCGCCCCCCTGATGTAGGAGATGCGCCCCCCTGATGTAGGAGATGCGCCCCCCTGATGTAGGAGATGCGCCCCCCTGATGCAGGAGATGCGCCCCCCTGATGTAGGAGATGCGCCCCCCTGATGTAGGCGATGCGCCCCCCTGATGTAGGAGATGCGCCCCCCTGATGTAGGAGATGCGCCCCCCTGATGTAGGAAATGCGCCCCCCTGATGTAGGAGATGCGCCCCCCTGATGTAGGCGATGCGCCCCCCTGATGTAGGCGATGTGCCCTCCTGATGTAGGCGATGTGCCCTCCTGATGTAGGTGATGCGCCCCCCTGATGTAGGAGATGCGCCCCCCTGATGTAGGAGATGCGCCCCCCTGATGTAGGAGATGCGCCCCCCTGATGTAGGAGATGCGCCCCCCTGATGTAGGCGATGCGCCCCCCTGATGTAGGAGATGCGCCCCCCTGATGTAGGCGATGCGCCCCCCTGATGTAGGAAATGCGCCCCCCTGATGTAGGAAATGCGCCCCCCTGATGTAGGAGATGCGCCCCCCTGATGTAGGCGATGCGCCCTCCTGATGTAGGCGATGTGCCCTCCTGATGTAGGTGATGCGCCCCCCTGATGTAGGAGATGCGCCCCCCTGATGTAGGAGATGCGCCCCCCTGATGTAGGAGTTGCGCCCCCCTGATGTAGGAGATGCGCCCCCCTGATGTAGGCGATGCGCCCCCCTGATGTAGGCGATGCGCCCCCCTGATGTAGGAGATGCGCCCCCCTGATGTAGGAGATGCGCCCCCCTGATGTAGACGATGCGCCCCCCTGATGTAGGAGATGCGCCCCCCTGATGTAGGAGATGCGCCCCCCTGATGTAGGAGATGCGCCCCCCTGATGTAGGCGATGCGCCCCCCTGATGTAGGCGATGCGCCCCCATGATGTAGGAGATGCGCCCCCCTGATGTAGGAGATGCGCCCCCCTGAAGTAGGAAATGCGCCCCCCTGATGTAGGCGATGCGCCCCCCTGATGTAGGAGATGCGGCCCTCTGATGTAGGAAATGCGCCCCCCTGATGTAGGAGATGCACCCCCCTGATGTAGGAGATGCGCCCCCCTGATGTAGGCGATGCGCCCCCCTGATGTAGGCGATGCGCCCTCCTGATGTAGGCGATGCGCCCTCCTGATGTAGGTGATGCGCCCCCCTGCTGTAGGAGATGCGCCCCCCTGATGTAGGAGATGCGCCCCCCTGATGTAGGAGATGCGCCCCCCTGATGTAGGAGATGCGCCCCCCTGATGTAGGAGATGCGCCCCCCTGATGTAGGCGATGCGCCCCCCTGATGTAGGCGATGCGCCCCCCTGATGTAGGAGATGCGCCCCCCTGATGTAGGAGATGCGCCCCCCTGAAGTAGGAAATGCGCGCCCCTGATGTAGGAGATGCGCCCCCCTGATGTAGGAAATGCGCCCCCCTGATGTAGGAGATGCGCCCCCCTGATGTAGGCGATGCGCCCCCCTGATGTAGGCGATGTGCCCTCCTGATGTAGGCGATGTGCCCTCCTGATGTAGGTGATGCGCCCCCCTGATGTAGGAGATGCGCCCCCCTGATGTAGGAGATGCGCCCCCCTGATGTAGGAGATGCGCCCCCCTGATGTAGGAGATGCGCCCCCCTGATGTAGGCGATGCGCCCCCCTGATGTAGGAGATGCGCCCCCCTGATGTAGGCGATGCGCCCCCCTGATGTAGGAAATGCGCCCCCCTGATGTAGGAAATGCGCCCCCCTGATGTAGGAGATGCGCCCCCCTGATGTAGGCGATGCGCCCTCCTGATGTAGGCGATGTGCCCTCCTGATGTAGGTGATGCGCCCCCCTGATGTAGGAGATGCGCCCCCCTGATGTAGGAGATGCGCCCCCCTGATGTAGGAGTTGCGCCCCCCTGATGTAGGAGATGCGCCCCCCTGATGTAGGCGATGCGCCCCCCTGATGTAGGCGATGCGCCCCCCTGATGTAGGAGATGCGCCCCCCTGATGTAGGAGATGCGCCCCCCTGATGTAGACGATGCGCCCCCCTGATGTAGGAGATGCGCCCCCCTGATGTAGGAGATGCGCCCCCCTGATGTAGGAGATGCGCCCCCCTGATGTAGGCGATGCGCCCCCCTGATGTAGGCGATGCGCCCCCCTGATGTAGGAGATGCGCCCCCCTGATGTAGGAGATGCGCCCCCCTGAAGTAGGAAATGCGCCCCCCTGATGTAGGCGATGCGCCCCCCTGATGTAGGAAATGCGCCCCCCTGATGTAGGAGATGCGCCCCCCTGATGTAGGCGATGCGCCCCCCTGATGTAGGCGATGCGCCCTCCTGATGTAGGCGATGCGCCCTCCTGATGTAGGTGATGCGCCCCCCTGCTGTAGGAGATGCGCCCCCCTGATGTAGGCGATGCGCCCCCCTGATGTAGGAGATGCGCCCCCCTGATGTAGGAGATGCGCCCCCCTGATGTAGGAGATGCGCCCCCCTGATGTAGGAGATGCGCCCCCCTGATGTAGGCGATGCGCCCCCCTGATGTAGGCGATGCGCCCCCCTGATGTAGGAGATGCGCCCCCCTGATGTAGGAGATGCGCCCCCCTGAAGTAGGAAATGCGCGCCCCTGATGTAGGCGATGCGCCCCCCTGATGTAGGAGATGCGCCCCCCTGATGTAGGAGATGCGCCCCCCTGATGTAGGAGATGCGCCCCCCTGATGTAGGCGATGTGCCCCCCTGATGTAGGCGATGTGCCCCCCTGATGTAGGTGATGCGCGCCCCTGATATGGGAGATGCGCCCCCCTGATGTAGGAGATGCGCCCCCGTGATGTAGGAGATGCGCCCCCTGATGAAGGAGATGCGTTCCCCTGATGTAGGAGATGCGCCCCCCTGAGTTAGGCGATCCGACCCCCTGATTTAGGAGATGCGCCCTCCTGATGAAGGAGATGCGCCCCCCTGATGTAGGAGATGCGCCCTCCTGATGTAGGCGATGCGCCCCCTAATGTAGGCGATGTGCCCCCCTGATGTAGGAGATGCGCCCCCCTGATGTAGGAGATGCGCCCTCCTGATGTAGGAGATGCGGTGCACTGATGTAGGAGATGCGCCCCCCTGATGTAGGAGATGCGCCCCCCTGATATAGGAGATGCGCCCCCCTGATGTAGGCGATGCGCCCCCCTGATGTAGGTGATGCGCCCCCCTGATGTAGGCGATGCGCCCCCCTGATGTAGGAGATGCGCCCCCCTGATGTAGGAGATGCGCCCCCCTGATGTAGGAGATGCGCCCCCCTGATGTAGGAGATGCGCCTCCCTGATGTAGGCGATGCGCCCCCCTGATGTAGGCGATGCGCCCCCGTGATGTAGGCGATGCGCCCCCCTGATGTAGGCGATGCGCCCCGTGATGTAGGCGATGCGCCCCCCTGATGTAGGCGATGCGCCCTCCTGATGTAGGCGATGCGCCCCCCTGATGTAGGCGATGCGCCCCCCTGATGTCGGAGATGCGTCCCCCTGATGTAGGAGATGCGGCCCCCTGATGTAGGAGATGCGCCCCCCTGATGTAGGCGATGCGCCCCCCTGATGTAGGCGATGCGCCCCCCTGATGTAGGAGATGCGCCCCCCTGATGTAGGCGATGCGCCCCCCTGATGTAGGCGATGCGCCCCCCTGATGTAGGCGATGCGCCCCCCTGATGTAGGAGATGCGCCCCCCTGATGTAGGAGATGCGCCCCCCTGATGTAGGAGATGCGCCCCCCTGATGTAGGCGATGCGCCCCCCTGATGTAGGAGATGCGCCCCCCTGATGTAGGAGATGCGCCCCCCTGATGTAGGCGATGCGCCCCCCTGATGTAGGCGATGCGCCCCCCTGATGTAGGAGATGCGCCCCCCTGATGTAGGCGATGCGCCCCCCTGATGTAGGAGATGCGCCCCCCTGATGTAGGAGATGCGCCCCCCTGATGCAGGAGATGCGCCCCCCTGATGTAGGAGATGCGCCCCCCTGATGTAGGCGATGCGCCCCCCTGATGTAGGAGATGCGCCCCCCTGATGTAGGAGATGCGCCCCCCTGATGTAGGAAATGTGCCCCCCTGATGTAGGAGATGCGCCCCCCTGATGTAGGCGATGCGCCCCCCTGATGTAGGCGATGTGCCCTCCTGATGTAGGCGATGTGCCCTCCTGATGTAGGTGATGCGCCCCCCTGATGTAGGAGATGCGCCCCCCTGATGTAGGAGATGCGCCCCCCTGATGTAGGAGATGCGCCCCCCTGATGTAGGAGATGCGCCCCCCTGATGTAGGCGATGCGCCCCCCTGATGTAGGAGATGCGCCCCCCTGATGTAGGCGATGCGCCCCCCTGATGTAGGAAATGCGCCCCCCTGATGTAGGAAATGCGCCCCCCTGATGTAGGAGATGCGCCCCCCTGATGTAGGCGATGTGCCCTCCTGATGTAGGTGATGCGCCCCCCTGATGTAGGAGATGCGCCCCCCTGATGTAGGAGATGCGCCCCCCTGATGTAGGAGTTGCGCCCCCCTGATGTAGGAGATGCGCCCCCCTGATGTAGGCGATGCGCCCCCCTGATGTAGGCGATGCGCCCCCCTGATGTAGGAGATGCGCCCCCCTGATGTAGGAGATGCGCCCCCCTGATGTAGACGATGCGCCCCCCTGATGTAGGAGATGCGCCCCCCTGATGTAGGAGATGCGCCCCCCTGATGTAGGAGATGCGCCCCCCTGATGTAGGCGATGCGCCCCCCTGATGTAGGCGATGCGCCCCCCTGATGTAGGAGATGCGCCCCCCTGATGTAGGAGATGCGCCCCCCTGAAGTAGGAAATGCGCCCCCCTGATGTAGGCGATGCGCCCCCCTGATGTAGGAGATGCGGCCCTCTGATGTAGGAAATGCGCCCCCCTGATGTAGGAGATGCACCCCCCTGATGTAGGAGATGCGCCCCCCTGATGTAGGCGATGCGCCCCCCTGATGTAGGCGATGCGCCCTCCTGATGTAGGCGATGCGCCCTCCTGATGTAGGTGATGCGCCCCCCTGCTGTAGGAGATGCGCCCCCCTGATGTAGGAGATGCGCCCCCCTGATGTAGGAGATGCGCCCCCCTGATGTAGGAGATGCGCCCCCCTGATGTAGGAGATGCGCCCCCCTGATGTAGGCGATGCGCCCCCCTGATGTAGGCGATGCGCCCCCCTGATGTAGGAGATGCGCCCCCCTGATGTAGGAGATGCGCCCCCCTGAAGTAGGAAATGCGCGCCCCTGATGTAGGAGATGCGCCCCCCTGATGTAGGAAATGCGCCCCCCTGATGTAGGAGATGCGCCCCCCTGATGTAGGCGATGCGCCCCCCTGATGTAGGCGATGTGCCCTCCTGATGTAGGCGATGTGCCCTCCTGATGTAGGTGATGCGCCCCCCTGATGTAGGAGATGCGCCCCCCTGATGTAGGAGATGCGCCCCCCTGATGTAGGAGATGCGCCCCCCTGATGTAGGCGATGTGCCCTCCTGATGTAGGCGATGTGCCCTCCTGATGTAGGTGATGCGCCCCCCTGATGTAGGAGATGCGCCCCCCTGATGTAGGAGATGCGCCCCCCTGATGTAGGAGATGCGCCCCCCTGATGTAGGAGATGCGCCCCCCTGATGTAGGCGATGCGCCCCCCTGATGTAGGAGATGCGCCCTCCTGATGTAGGCGATGTGCCCTCCTGATGTAGGTGATGCGCCCCCCTGATGTAGGAGATGCGCCCCCCTGATGTAGGAGATGCGCCCCCCTGATGTAGGAGTTGCGCCCCCCTGATGTAGGAGATGCGCCCCCCTGATGTAGGCGATGCGCCCCCCTGATGTAGGCGATGCGCCCCCCTGATGTAGGAGATGCGCCCCCCTGATGTAGGAGATGCGCCCCCCTGATGTAGACGATGCGCCCCCCTGATGTAGGAGATGCGCCCCCCTGATGTAGGAGATGCGCCCCCCTGATGTAGGAGATGCGCCCCCCTGATGTAGGCGATGCGCCCCCCTGATGTAGGCGATGCGCCCCCCTGATGTAGGAGATGCGCCCCCCTGATGTAGGAGATGCGCCCCCCTGAAGTAGGAAATGCGCCCCCCTGATGTAGGCGATGCGCCCCCCTGATGTAGGAAATGCGCCCCCCTGATGTAGGAGATGCGCCCCCCTGATGTAGGCGATGCGCCCCCCTGATGTAGGCGATGCGCCCTCCTGATGTAGGCGATGCGCCCTCCTGATGTAGGTGATGCGCCCCCCTGCTGTAGGAGATGCGCCCCCCTGATGTAGGCGATGTGCCCCCCTGATGTAGGAGATGCGCCCCCCTGATGTAGGAGATGCGCCCCCCTGATGTAGGAGATGCGCCCCCCTGATGTAGGAGATGCGCCCCCCTGATGTAGGCGATGCGCCCCCCTGATGTAGGCGATGCGCCCCCCTGATGTAGGAGATGCGCCCCCCTGATGTAGGAGATGCGCCCCCCTGAAGTAGGAAATGCGCGCCCCTGATGTAGGCGATGCGCCCCCCTGATGTAGGAGATGCGCCCCCCTGATGTAGGAGATGCGCCCCCCTGATGTAGGAGATGCGCCCCCCTGATGTAGGCGATGTGCCCCCCTGATGTAGGCGATGTGCCCCCCTGATGTAGGTGATGCGCGCCCCTGATATGGGAGATGCGCCCCCCTGATGTAGGAGATGCGCCCCCCTGATGTTTGCGATGCGCCCCCCTGATGTAGGAGATGCGCCCCCCTGATGTAGGAGATGCGCTCCCCTGATGTAGGCGATGCGCCCCCCTGATGTAGGAGATGCGCCCCCCTGATGTAGGACATACGCCCCCCTGATGTAGGAGATGCGCCCCCCTGATGTAGGAGATGCGCCCCCCTGATGTAGGACATACGCCCCCCTGATGTAGGACATACGCCCCCCTGATGTAGGAGATGCGCCCCCCTGATGTAGGACATACGCCCCCCTGATGTCTCTTCTCTGTTGTTTAGCTCTGTTAATGGTGACCCTTAGTCACAAAGGGTGTACAGCCCAGGAATACATTGTTACATCACCGGGTTCTGGTAGTCAGTGACATGTCTGCACCATCCAGCTACATTTGCATAGACTAATGAGGAAACCAGCTGGAGCTGAGTGTGAGAATGGAACTGAAAGGGATCATTTCAAGTCCATCCCTTAATTCATATACAGTACTTCTCCAAAACGGAAGAAGAAAGGAAGGACGCCTCTAGGATGAGGAAACACGGACTGCACCTCCAGAAGTTGACACAGGATACATACTGAGAAGAACTCACTTGTAGATCACAGTCTCAAAAACAAATGAAACTACTGTACTTGTAAAACAATATATAAATATATTTCTTTATATTAAAAGACAGCTAGTGGGTGTCTGACCAGTTTCATCGTTCATAGATGCCATTTAAAAAAAAAAAATACAACCACTCATCTAAAACCGGTACTTGTATGACAAGATTAAATTACTTAAATAAAAAATAGCCTCATTATAGAAAGACACCAACATTCCACTCATGATTTAGCCCTCACATGACTGGTTGAGGGTTAAATCATGACTGGGATTTTGGTGTTACTACAGTATATAACATCATAGTAACCTGCTGTAGCCCTAAGCACCTGTATCCATATATTTGTATACCTCCCGACATAGAAACATTTTGTATCTGTATCCTCCTCTTATTGAATATTTATCATGTTCTACCTATACCCATAAGCCTTAGGGAAGATGGAGAACCATGATGATATAGATGATAGTGTATAACCATACAACTCGGAATGGTCGAGTTGTCCAACCTACATAAATAAGGGAAGAATTACACAAAAGAACATACATAACATATGATGTCAAACAATTAATGCATTGATGAATATCTATTTTCTTTACCAGTGCATGTATGTTTGAAGAAAGTAGTGTTCTGTGTATGTTGGCATTGAATACAATGTCCAAATGTATAATTGCCTTTAGGTGGTGCTGTTAACCAATTCGTTTAAAATGTCTAGTTTTTGGACTGATACCTTATATCTCCAAGATTATAACTTCGACTATATCTGAACCTAGGAAATTAGGTAGTCAAAAGTTGCAACCTATGTTTTTGAGGAAGTGAAAGCAGCTGCTTCCTCTTGAAAATTTTAGATAGCTAAATATGATGTGGGCTGAAACAAGCATTCACTAGCTTCTAGTCAGGGTGTTTGCACGGTTTGGCTCATACCTCGGGGGGGGGGGGGGACAGCCCTATCACGAGCGCTGTAATCACTCCAGGCTGTAACTACTCACACAGCTGGGGTGTTTTTGCTGCATTGATTTAGCGTCGGTCACACTGGATCATATTATAGGTCCAGCATACATTTACATCTGAGGTATGATGTGTCAGCTACAACTGAGCAGCCAACTAAGAATTGTTTTTACTAAACAATTTAATAATATACTCACAGAATTTTAGAGGTATGACACCACATTAAGGGGATATCCTACCTATGTTAACACCAAGGGCCTCATGCAGTAAACAGCGAAAAAATGAATTAGCCAGTTTAGCAATTAGCCATGTTTTTGGCGTGTTAAACTGGCAGTATGCTGTAAGGGGCGAATCCCTGGGGAATGAATGCGCCACCACCATTTGATGAAATGGCGTGTAACCGGTGGGCTGCCTGGCGAGAAACTGCCGAGAAGCTGTCCCCTGCCGAGTTGTGTTTGCAGCAGAGAGAGATCCGCTGCTCTCTCGGCGCAAACATCAGCACAATAAAAAATATTTTTAAAACAACTTTTATTCATAGTGTACATGTGCAGGGGGTCTCCGGAGCTGAACCGCATTGGTTTCAAGTCGGGGGACCCCCTGCTTCCCGAGATACAGACCCCTTTATGAGGTGCCGGTATCCCTCTGCATTTAAAGGTCCCGATCACATGACCGTGGCATGTAAACAAAGCAGAGGGATACCGGCACCCCCTAAAGGGGTCTGTATCTCGGGAAGCAGGGGGTCCCCGGACCTAAAACAAAAGTGCTTCAGCTCCTGAGACCCTCTGCACATCTACACTATGAGTAAAACACACATATCAATAAAGACTCGTTCCTTACCTTACAGGGTATCTGCTACGGTAGCGAAGCAGCATGAATATTTATTTAATAATACTGTACAGTGAGCAGGGAGTCCCCCGAGCTGAACCGCATCACTTTGTGGACCAGGGACCCCCTGCTTCCCGAGTTGCAGGCCCCGGTATGTGTGATCGGATGGGCAGTGTCGCCGCCATGTTTATAGCGTCCCATATGCTACGTGCCCGCAACAAACATGGCGTCCACACTGTAACCGATGCCCCAAACTGGGGCCTGTAACTCAGGAAGCAGGGGGTCTCTGAGCCACAAATAAATGCGGTTCAGCTCAGGGGGCCCCCTGCTCCCGCACAATATTATTAAAATACATTAATGCTGCTTCATTACCATAGCGGATAGCCGCTAAGGTAATGAAGGGGTTAACGCATAATAGCATGTTTATTGGGGACAAATGCCCCCAATAAAAATAGCAGCAATCCACAACATACAATACAGTAATGGGCAACATTACTATGATCCACAAATGGATAATAGTGCAGTTGTCCATTTAAAATACATACACAACAATAAAGACATTAAATACATATAGCACTCACCCATGTGCGGCTGCCACGATGAAGGCCATCCTCATCTTCATCCTGCCCATGCCCCATCCGCTTCTGCAAAACAGACACAAGAATTAAAACATCCAATGTAATGTCCCCTAACCCCTTAATCACCATAGCGGTTATTAACTGCTACAGTCATTAAGGGGTTAACCCACCATCACCCACATACCCTCCCCCACTAACCCCCCCAACCCTGAGGCCTAACCACCCTCACCCACTATCCACAGGGGAGTCCTACCAAATACCCTTGGGGCCAATACCCCCTCCCCCAGCACATACAGTACAATAATGTGCCAAATAAATATTATCCACATAGGGATAATACATTATTTGGCCATTATTAAACACATTAAATACTGTAATAAAGTAAAGAAAATTGTACTAACCTCATCAATAAGAAGGCTCCGTCGCCAGCATCATCCTTGGGGTCCGTTGCCAAAATAATAAATAGCCAATACATCTCAATTACATTAACATACCAATGAACCCCTTAATCACCTTATCGGGTACTAACCTCAAAGGTAATTAAGGGGTGAAGCCATCCTGCAATGGCAACACCACTTATGCAAAACATCCTCAATGAATTAAAAAGCAATTTCCTACACAAATCTCATGTAATCATTCAATCTGAAGCCTCAAATCCCACTTAAAACATTGCATTTACAGTGTATACATGTAGCATAACATGTAAACTACATGTACACGCTGCAAATCAATGTTAACAATACAGTAATCCAACTCAAATAGCTTGACATCACAAGAAGTATATTATGTCATCAATAAAGTCACCATCAATGAATAAACACACATGAATTACATCCCTAAACAATTAAAATACCATCCATACCAATTACACAATTAACTATAGCTATCGTAACAGAGAACAAGTTCAAAATATACAAAAAAGGACACCAATAATTACAATATACTAAAGCAAGCCTCTCCATAACCTACAGTACAGCATAAAGCCCAAAACTTACATCTCTCTAATAATAAAATACATTTAACACACATCTATGCATAGCAGCATAGCCACAATCTTTTACAATACAGAAAATCAAGCTTTAACAACACTATCATTTCTTACCCTGTATGTATATATCTCTCTAGACATACATACATACATACATACAGTGGCAAGCAATGATATGCATAAAAAATAATGAAGGTGAAAAAGACGGCGCTAACTCTATTAGTGTACACTTGTGCTATACAGTGATTTATAAGTATAATCAATTGATTAATAAACAATGGTGACGTGATGAAACAACGTGCAAACAATGGTAAGTTCAAACCCCCTGCTCAGACCCAGCTGGTAGGGACTGGTTCCACTAGTCCCACAAATCGTCACTCTCCAGTTGCATTCCAGGGGGAGCATAAAGGGAAATAGAACAAAAAACAAAAAACAATCTAAGTGCAGACAGTTTTATAACTGGTGTATAAAATCTATGATGAATCTTGGCTCATATGTGTTGCCTACTTACAAGATGTAAGTCAAAAACAAGCAGTTTTGACACAATGGTCTCAGCAAGGAGGATTTCTCAACCAGGGATGTGGAGACTCCAAATCTCAGCTCAGCAGCAATGTGTATGCAAAAGAAAAGATAACCATAGTGCAGACCAGTACTATAAAAAACTCGACTTTATGGGGATAAAAATGAACACTTACAATAAAAACAAGTATTTCATGCATGTATCACATTCAATGTGATCAAGGAGAGAAAGCTGTTAGCTTCAGGCTCACCCGCCACCTCCGGTGTGACTCTGCGTGGGACACCACTCTCTGGGACTCTCCACCTCTGGTGTGGACTCTGTGTTGGACACCGTTCTCTAGGACCCTCCCCCTCGTGGGCTCCCTCTGGGGTATGTCGTTCCTGTCCGATTCGTTGGTATTGTAGGACGCTGTATGGGTCTCTGCATGGTGAGTGTGACACTCCTGAGGAAGCCACGCACCCTATTGGCGAAACGCGTAGAGTGGTAGCCGCCCTGAGAGGAGAGAATCTGTAGCAGAACTTACAGACCCGCGACCGGAAGTGACGTATCGGGACTAACCGGAAGTGACGTATCGGAGCCAGCCGGACAGGACAATCCACCCGAGAGGGAGCTCCATGCAGAGACCCATACAGCGTCCTACAATACCAACGAATCGGACAGGAACGACATACCCCAGAGGGAGCCCACGAGGGGGAGGGTCCTAGAGAACGGTGTCCAACGCAGAGTCCACACCAGAGGTGGAGAGTCCCAGAGAGTGGTGTCCCACGCAGAGTCACACCGGAGGTGGCGGGTGAGCCTGAAGCTAACAGCTTTCTCTCCTTGATCACATTGAATGTGATACATGCATGAAATACTTGTTTTTATTGTAAGTGTTCATTTTTATCCCCATAAAGTCGAGTTTTTTATAGTACTGGTCTGCACTATGGTTATCTTTTCTTTTGCATACACATTGCTGCTGAGCTGAGATTTGGAGTCTCCACATCCCTGGTTGAGAAATCTTCCTTGCTGAGACCATTGTGTCAAAACCGCTTGTTTTTGACTTACATCTTGTAATGAGCCAAGATTCATCATAGATTTTATACACCAGTTATAAAACTGTCTGCACTTAGATTGTTTTTTGTTTTTTGTTCTATTTCCCTTTATGCTCCCCCTGGAATGCAACTAAAAAATAATGAACACATGAAAAAGCAAAAAAAAACACAGTTACATTAAATACATTTCTTTATTTAACTTACCATTACTTGCCCCCACCGACTTCCGTTGATCAGCTTACTCACGAACCAATCCACGAACAGGAACCCATAAAATAAAAAAACATAAAATAATAAACATTAAAATAATAAAACACGACAATCCAGGGGTCTTCTAGTTGTAATCCATCTTCATCTGTATTCTTCTACCTTCTTCTGGGGTCTTCCTGCCGTCCGGTGCCACGCCCTGGTCTTCTTTCTTCAGTAGGAGGTCCTTCCTCCTCGGCGTCTGCCTTCAAAATGAGACGACATAGGCTTTTAAAGGCCTATGACGTCACATTTTCGTCATATGGTTCCCACAGCCCTGATTTGGGCCGTGAAAACCATGTGTTTTGGCCGATGTAAAAAAAAATGATGACGTCACTTAAAGGCAATGACAGCACAGCCAATCAGAATGGCTTTGCTTCAATTGCCTTTAAGATGACGTCATGAAAAGACACATGGCCGGACTCACATGGTACGGCAGCCAATCAGAGCGTGGGAAGTCTATCCCTACTCTGATTGGTTCAAGTACCATGTGACAGGCTTTCAATGACGTCATATCCGTTCTTCCCCAAGCCTCTGTCACATGGTACTTGAACCAATCAGAGTAGGGATAGACTTCCCACGCTCTGATTGGCTGCCGTACCATGTGAGTTCGGCCATGTGTCTTTTCATGACGTCATCTTAAAGGCAATTGAAGCAAAGCCATTCTGATTGGCAGTGCTGTCATTGCCTTTAAGTGACGTCATAATTTTTTTTTACATCGGCCAAAACACATGGTTTTCACGGCCCAATCAGGGCCATGGGAACCATATGACGAAAATGTGACGTCATAGGCCTTTAAAAGCCTATGTCGTCTCATTTTGAAGGCAGACGCCGAGGAGGAAGGACCTCCTACTGAAGAAAGAAGACCAGGGCGTGGCACCGGACGGCAAGAAGACCCGGGAAGAAGGTAGAAGAATACAGATGAAGATGGATTACAACTAGAAGACCCCTGGATTGTCGTGTTTTATTACTTTAATTTTTATTATTTTATGTTTTTTTATTTTATGGGTTCCTGTTCGTGGATTGGTTCGTGAGTAAGCTGATCAACGGGAGTCGGTGGGGGCAAGTAATGGTAAGTTAAATAAAGAAATGTATTTAATGTAACTGTGGGTTTTTTTGCTTTTTCATGTGTTCATTATTTTTTTATGCATATCATTTCTTGCCACTGTATGTATGTATGTATGTATGTCTATAGAGATATATACATACAGGGTAAGAAATGATAGTGTTGTTAAAGCTTGATTTTCTGTATTGTAAAAGATTGTGGCTATGCTGCTATGCATAGAGGTGTGTTAAATGTATTTTATTATTAGAGAGATGTAAGTTTTGGGCTTTATGCTGTACTGTAGGTTATGGAGAGGCTTGCTTTAGTATATTGTAATTGTTGGTGTCCTTTTTTGTATATTTTGAACTTGTTCTCTGTTACGATAGCTATAGTTAATTGTGTAATTGGTATGGATGGTATTTTAATTGTTTAGGGATGTAATTCATGTGTGTTTATTCATTGATGGTGACTTTATTGATGACATAATATACTTCTTGTGATGTCAGGCTATTTGAGTTGGATTACTGTATTGTTAACATTGATTTGCAGCGTGTACATGTAGTTTACATGTTATGCTACATGTATACACTGTAAATGCAATGTTTTAAGTGGGATTTGAGGCTTCAGATTGAATGATTACATGAGATTTGTGTAGGAAATTGCTTTTTAATTCATTGAGGATGTTATGCATAAGTGGTGTTGCCATTGCAGGATGGCTTCACCCCTTAATTACCTTTGAGGTTAGTACCCGATAAGGTGATTTAAGGGGTTCATTGGTATGTTAATGTAATTGAGATGTATTGGCTATTTATTATTTTGGCAACGGACCCCAAGGATGATGCTGGCGATGGAGCCTTCTTATTGATGAGGTTAGTACAATTTCTTTACTTTATTACGGTATTTAATGTGTTTAATAATGGCCAAATAATGTATTATCCCTATGTGGATAATATTTATTTGGCACATTATTGTACTGTATGTGCTGGGGGAGGGGGTATTGGCCCCAAGGGTATTTGGTAGGACTCCCCTGTGGGTAGTGGGTGAGGGTGGTTAGGCCTCAGGGTTGGGGGGGTTAGTGGGGGAGGGTATGTGGGTGATGGTGGGTTAACCCCTTAATGACTGTAGCGTGTTAATATGTTAATAACCGCTATGGTGATTAAGGGGTTAGGGGACATTACATTGGATGTTTTAATTCTTGTGTCTGTTTTGCAGAAGCGGATGGGGCATGGGCAGGATGAAGATGAGGATGGCCTTCATCATGGCAGCCGCACATGGGTGAGTGCTATATGTATTTAATGTCTTTATTGTTGTGTATGTATTTTAAATGGACAACTGCACTATTATCCATTTGTGGATAATAGTCATTGTGCCCATTACTATACTGTATGTTAGGGGGGTATAGGTGTTGTTGGGGTCATATATATATATATATATATATATATATATATATATATATATATATATATATTTAGTTAGTGTGGGGCTGGTGTGTGTATTTTTTATTATTGTGGGTAGTGGGGTTGGGTGAAGGGGGTATTAGCCCCAACGGTGGTTGTTTAGGGCTTGCGTGTGGGTAGCGGGAGGCCTTAACCCCTTCATGACCGTAGCGGTATTAACCGCTATGGTCGTGAAGGGGTTAAGTGCACCGCAACCCCCCCGCAAGCCCTAAACAAACAACAAGGGCCAAATACCCCCTTCACCCACCGCCGCTACCCACAATAAACCTGGCACGGCTCTTTAACCCCATCATTGCCTTAGCAGTTAACCGCTAAGGTAATGAAGTGGGCTTTAAATGCATTTTTCCTGCCTCGGATGCATGCTGGGGGGTCCGGTGCTGATATTAATGGTATCCTCTGCCTCTGAGCAGCAACTTGCCATCTTTTTCTTGCGTGGCTGATCCGCCTGCAAAAAGCCATTCTAGAGTGGCGAATATCTCCGCTTAGCTACTCGCCTCTACTAGAATACAGGGTGGCGGAAAAAGTTGGATTTTTAGGCGGAAAGTGCCTTCTCGCCCCGCCAGCGGCGGAAAAAAAAAAACCGCCAGCCAAACTGGCGGTTTTTTGAATCTCGCCACTTTCTCGCCCGTTACTGAATATGGATAGGCTTTTTAGGCGGGAAAGTTGCGAGAAATGCCTTTCCGCCGCTTACTGCATGAGACCCCAAATTGGGAATGTTACGGGCGGTTTCTTACACTCATTAACTGCCTATAGAAAATGTATGTGTGGCTACTCTGCTATCATAAGTGCTTGATTTGCAACTATGGTTACCAACAATGCACAATAACCTGACTGCAAGTAACTTATGTCAGGATGGATACATCCCATAGCCAATACATTAACCAAGATATCCAATAGAGACATTATTGTTACAACTATATTTGTCTCAATTGGGTTACCATTGAGTAGTATCCCAACCTGTGAGAAAAATAATTACACTTGCTATATTTTCTTGCCCATTGTAGGGCAAGAATCACTGTAGCTTCTACAGAAGTCCTCTTTGTTAACACTCCATATAAGAGGCTAGCATCTCTCAGACACAGTAACTGTTCCAATATTGCTACTGTATGTGAATTTTCTACAGACTCTGCATGTTTATTTCTGCTATCACTTTTGGTGTCCTTAGTTTAAGAGGCTACCCGTTTATTTATTATGAGCAGACCCATTAGGGTTTTCAATCACAGTTCTTGTATATACATTATCACTTTACACACAGCAATCTAGGAATGGGGAATGTCTAGGAGTCAGTGATCCTACAGTATGTCACCTCAAGGAGTTGAGCTACAGTACCTCATCAGGGTTCAGCAGCAGCAGCAATTTCTGCAAAGAGATGTATGCATATATTTAAGTAGTGCTAATTTGTATTTAGGTTTTAAACAAGCAATTATTTTGTTAATAAATAAATTGATGTATTAGTGGAGATGGGAAACCAACTCTTTCCAGTGAATATACACATATTGAGTTTCCTCATCTATTAGAGGTTGATTGCACATATCAAAGGGAATACTTTTAGTTTTCTAATATTTACACATGTATCTGAAATTTATGATATTGTACTATAAATGTAAAATTTTCAACCACTAAAATTATTATTCCAATACTGATGATATTAGCAGTGTCTGGTAATGTATTTCTATCTCCTGTCCAAATTAGTAGAATATCACCAATATTGCACACTCATTTAATAATATATTCTTGAAATGGGTTATTATTACAGTATACATATTTGACTTAAAAAACGACAACAAATACATTTGATAATGAAGAGGCCACAGCAGAGCCCATGGCTATTCCTTTGACTTGTATTGTCTATGCAAGATATATACAGTACAAGCAACAACTCCACCATCTCTTTAACCCCCGAAAAAAGCACAACATACAAATAGTATTTTTTTAATAGCAAAGATTTATTGATATCAAAATACAAAACATTTCTGAAGAAGATTCATATTACATGAGGAGTGTTAAAATAATAATATAATTATTTGTTCTAACTTCTTAGACTTCCCTGAACGTTCTACCATCCAACACCCCATGTAATAATATATACTGCATTAACCCACATCTTACAATCCATTCCTTATTAGATTCCCTGGAATTCAACCTTCTTTATTTGCCCACCCCAATTCCCAATCCCCAATATCAAATCCCCAATCCCATACAAGAGTAGCTCTTATATATTCTTGTGTCGCCTGAATCTGATTCCTTACTTTGAAAGAATATCTCTCATCACAACCATTGCACCCCATTTATGCTCAGAGCCAGATCCACAAAGCTCAATGAACACAGGGCTCATAACATACTGTTATCTAAATCAGTACCAGACGTTATGTTCCCCGAGATTAAAGAGAGTCCTACTTTATTAAAGTCCCAAGTGACACATATAAACCCCAAAACACACCTTTAGACAACGTCGAGAGACACCTATGCACAAAAAGGAGCACACCTGAGATTCATGGGAGATATGCTAATTTAACTCATTTGAATATACTTTGCATACATCCTAGGTATCTTAGATGTGCTCTTTTTTGTGCACAAGGTGTCTCTCTATGTATTGTCTAAAGCAGGGTGCATAAACTTATTTTGTTGCGCCCCCATGCCTGCTCACCTCCATTCTTGCGCCCCCCCCACCTTACCTCGTGCTTGCATCAAATGACGCTGCGGGGTCACATGACATCACGTCACGTGACCCGCGGAGTCATTTGATGTCATGTTACCATGGCAACTGTGACATCACATGACCCTGCTGTGTCATTTGACGCCGCATTGCCATGGTCACGCGTTTTGAAGCCGGCTGAATCCCGGTAAGTACAGGTTGCAGAGGCCTCGCGCGGTCCCCCGGCATTTAATTTAAATGCCTTGCGGAAGAGTGCGGGACCTCTGCACCTGCCCCTCCCCAAAAAATCTTGTGCCCCCCAGTTTGCACACCGATGGTCTAAAGATGTGTTTTAGGGGATATATATATATATATATATATATATATATATATATATATATATATATATATATATGGCATTGAGACTCAAGCAAATTGTGGGCCTAAATGGGGTGTCTATAATCCCTTTAATTGCTGGTTTTAACTGGTTACCATTGCTGATATTTTCTCCCTTTCCTACAGTGCTATACTTATTATTTGGAATATCTCACAATCGGATACAAAAAAACAAGGGATGTTATCACAAATGTGAAAAATGCATCACAAAAGTGTCTTTCTGTGGTGAAAAATGTAATGTCTAATCTCTCACTGGCTTTTACATTGAAGACTGTTGGTCCAGTAGCCTTTCCACACCTTTGATACAATAGATCATATAATTATCACTCACAATGGTCCTTAACGCTGAAGTAGTCCCTTTCTTTTTTTAAACAAGTACATATTCCCCCACATCATGAATCCAAATTCCATACAATTACACATTTTCTTAACGAGTAACATTTGCTCATTATTAATATCCGTCTTTACACTCCCAAAAAACATTTTTTTTATTTGACATAAATCAATTCCCTAGTCCCCCCTAATAAAGCCATGACACCCCACAGAGAATATCATCATACTGTATGTAGAATAAGGAGTTATCCTCAACCAGATAATGAGTTTTTATTCACACATGACAAGTACTGTACTTCCCCACCCAATAAAAAAAGTTCCTACCCCCATCAAAACAGTATCTATAGGGCCTTCACGGATAAACATTTATGACTCCCGACCTTTGATTAAGACTTCCTCTGAAGTGTCCTCTACTCCCCACAATATAAGACAATATAAAGTACACAGAACAAGACATATCTGCTACTTAGAATAACACCATATTTTCTTCCTCCATAATCCCTTATTCCACAAAGAATAAGGGTTTCCTCCTTAGAAATAATCCAAACAACTCATAAAAGTACATGTCTTTACACAGAGATTACAGTGCTCCCAAAATGTCCATATTTATACCTTGGAACAATTTTCTATGCTTTATATGCAGAACACATTTTTGTCGTTCCTTTCTACTCAATGTAACTAGATCCCATGCTTTTTATATAACAAGTTATCCCTCCCACCGAACAAATATGCACCCATTGACAGTCATGATGAGCATTACCTACAGAATAGGACCTTATCCCTCCACAGAACAAGTCATTAATATAATTGCGGATGATGAATGAGTGTATATCCTTCTCCAGAAAACATGTTCTCATGCATCCCACTTAAATAAGTTGTTTTCTTCACCAAAGAACAAACCCTTAACTCACTCTACTAAACATACCTTCATATGTCCCAACAGAACATGTCCTTATCATTTCTTTAGAACATGCCTACATAAGGCAAATATGAATTTCGCCATATAACAAATTATTATCCTATCCACAGAAGTGTATATCCCTGCCACTAAAATAAAACCTTCTGTACCCACCCCCATACTTCTACAGAACAAGTCCTTCTAATTTTCCAAATAATATATAATTATTTGCTTTATAGAACTAGCCCTTATCTTCCCCACAGACTTGTAGATCCATCGTCACAGAACAAGCTCTTATCCCTCTCACAGAACAAGTCCTGATGCCCAATACAACAAATTACTATCTTCACAACAGTGCAAAATATATCTATCAACAGAACAATCTTGGACAAACCCCAATTCTCCCTCAAAGAACAAGCTCGTCTGACCTCAAACAAACAATATGGAATACATCTTATCCTCCCCATGGAACAAAGCCTTAACCTTCCCTACAGAACAAGGCCTCTGATCCCTCAGAGAACAATTCCTTATCTTTCCATGATGTACAGTACTTCAAAGTATCAGTAGCCGCATTGGTCCTGAAAAAGGGTAGATTTCTTGTAGGTTGTTATACCTTTTATAGGATCAACATGAGAGTGCGTCATAAATTAAATCATATTGTACAGAGCTACACTATAATGTCATCTATGAAGAACTGTTGTGTTTGTAAAATAAAAGGCATCATGACATGCAGCTTACACAGAGGCAGCAGGTAAGCCAACATTGAGCTGTTACCCCAGAGCTACGGAAAAATGCTTTTCTTTCCCGCAGCTCAGGGGAATGTTAGTGTAGCTACACCTGCCCAATACATCTACACCTATCCTTGCAACAAAAAAACAAGTCCTTATCAGTACCACAGAACAAGGACTTTTCTCTCCAAAGTCTTTTTCATACAAAATAACAAGTCCTTCTTCACCCTTCTCAACATAACAAGGTTGTACACTCCCTGCAGAACAAATCCTCACCCTGCTACAGAACATGTTTTATACCATCCACTAGACAAGTCCTTATGTTCACCAAAGTCCTTATCCCATCCAGTATGTATCCTCCCAATCCTTATACTTCCCCATAGAACAAGATCTGACCCCCCCAATAGGTGCCAGAAGAAGGTATCTTCTGGAATAGCACCACTTAGTAAATATGTGCCAAAGTCCTAATTCCCTCACAGAATACTTCCCCACACATACAAATTGTATTTACTTTTCTGACTGCAAAACTGGGACATAACTAGTGTTAAAGAATTGTACCAAATTTATCAAAGGAAAAACTTCAATTGCTTCCAATGGAATTATTTTTCTTTGCCAACGCTGGTGCTGTTTTTGCAGCTAAGACACTAATAAATACCATTCTTGATGTGATAGGTCTTTACGGTATCTTCCCTTTACAAGATGTTCTCAATTTCCTACCCAAAAGTCCTTCTCAGAAGAACCAATACTTATTTGTCCCCACCGGCCATGTAATTTTTCATCCCCACAGAACAAATCCTGATACTCCCCACAACTCCAGTTATTTTCACTTCCCAAAGAAAGCAATCATAACCTCTGTACGACATCTATATCCCCCCTCTTGTATAGAGTAGGGTTTTGGGAGGCATAAAAGTCAATGTGTCCTCTACTAAAATAGTAGAGTTGCTCATCCTCATCCTATTCCTGGTCATCCTTGTTCTCCTACAAGACAACAACGAAAAGCTTAAGGATGACCTAACTATTGCGTTGACTTTAACGGACTTTAGTTGACGTGTGGTGTTAGGGTAAATGCCCTTTTGCATAGCGTTATCACTAATGACAATTATAGTTAACGCAATGCTATTTTCGGGAGAAAATGTTACTAGCCTTTGAATACATGCAGTATGGCTTAACGTGATGTTAAGTTAGGTTAATGTCATGTTAAGTCACTTAACAGAGGTTGTTGAATCTGGACCCTATTCTTGACCAGAGCACACTTTGTATCATCACACCAAGCTTTACCAATGAACAAGAATCCTAATTTATGCCATATTCTGTCAATCCAGTACACAACCCCTTCCTCTCTCAATACAAAGAGACACAGCTCTGTCACTGAACTGAGATTCTCAGCCACATCAATTACGTTTTCTGAACAGAACACATTCTTCATCAATGAACCAAAACTTGCCATTGAACTCAAACACCACACCACTCCATGTTATTCATATGCTTTGTCACATCAGCCTACCCACCACACACACACACACACACACACACACACACACACACACACACACACACACACACACACACACACACACACACTACACTGCTCAGTCAATGCACCTTCACCTTGCATCTCCTATACTTCTGCTTCTCACACACCACTCAGGTTTCCTATGCAGTTAAGGCTGCACCCGGTCTCAGAAACTGAGAGCAGTACATGGTTCGAATTCAGAACCTGCCTTGTGAAAAGCACAGTAGGCATCGATACAGCACCAGGACAGCGTTTAATGACCTTGTTAATTTATTTCTAAACAATGTATAAAAATACAAGAATAAGAGAAAGTTTAATACAGTGCTATTGTAATCACACACTCCGTTAGTACAGGATCTCTAGCCTGACAAATTATCAATAATAATAATAATAATAATCTTAAAGTTTTTGGAGACAGAGGAAATAATGCCCAATAAGGACGTCTGCTGCTGGCCTCTGCAGCCTTCCTTTCGTGCCCATTGGCTCCTCAAAAACCACAGCCCCATTTGTGGAGGATTCTCCTAGTGTATATTGCTGGGGGTTAAAGGGCATCTGTGGTAGGTACAGAAACAAATGAGCATGGCATAGAAGAGGTGTGGCCAACTCCTCATAATGACTGAGCCACCTGTGCTGAAGTAGGGATATCCTTAAAACTTGACCTGTTGGTGGCCCTTGAGGACTGGAGACGGCCACCCAAGGCCTAGAAAGAGAACAAAGGTATTGGAGATGTATATATATACTGATTATGGTGGTAAAAGGCAAAACAGGTTTTTTATATATATATATATATATATATATATATAGCTTTTTTTTCACCCACTATAACGTAAAACGTGATGGTAAACCCTACAGTCTTGAAAATGCAAAGCCAGCAGAACAACCAACTTCACACTGATGATACTACCCATTAAGGTTGAAACATGTCTGTGAATGGTTTCTCTGGCTTTGCATCTGATTCCATGCTGTGCTTTAAAGCTGTGTTAACAGCGAGCATTAGCTTATATGGGCTCCATGTAACAATGGTTTTTCAGACAAAAGGTGACACATTGTGTGCTCATTTGCATGTCATTTCCCATAATCCCTTGCTGCAGTGTATGCTGGGGATAATGGTGAAAGGAAGGGTTGTAGACCTCCCTAAGACATGTGAATGTGCTCACAAATAATCCATATATATATATATACATACATATATATATAATCTTGACAAATGCACTCGCCCGCATGCCAGAGGCGAGTGCATTTGGGCCGCTGTCGAGTGCTTACCTACGGCAGGGTCTGGCAGAGTGCGGTGATCTCCGTCTTCTCCCCTGCAAATTGTAATGTTTCTCCTGTAGGTCCTGAATAAATGGTAGTGCGGTGTCAAATTATGCCGTATTGCCATGGCAATGGAGCGCTACGTGACACGAGATGTCACACAGTGCCATGTTGCGTGACACCATGACGTCACGGCGTCCTGTGGCAATGTGGCGTAATTTTATGCTACGCTGCTATTTTTTCAGGACCTGCAAGTGGGTTTTGCCCTAGTTTGTCGAGCCCTGTATGTATGTATGTATGTATGTGTATATATATATATATATAAAATCAAAAAATAAATAGATGATACCGTTCTGTGGCTAATGAAATGCTTTTATTTGTGCGAGTTTTCGAGATACACTGATCTCTTCTTCCGGCGATGTTACAATGAATGAAGCAAAAGGTAAACTTAAAAACAGTGTCTCTTGGAATGTTATTTGTGCTGTTCCTTCCCCCGGTGTGGATGTGTTTTATGGCTAGAGGTGTTAAATGGTTACTGAAAGCAAGTGAAGAAAGAGTGTGTATGTGTATCAGTGTGAATAAAAATGAATGGGGAGCCCACAGTATATATTCAAAATAATATCACAAGTGATCTATATTACTGGCACAGCACTAAGTAAGGGCAAAATGATTTTATTGCATCCAACTTGCACACAGGCCCGACATTTTGGTTCCTCTGGTAAAAACCAGTGAAAAACAGTACAGGTTATATAAAGAAAAGGAATCCCATTGAAATAAATTTGCACTTTTTCCTTTCATAAATCTGGTGCAATTATTTTGCACTGCCCCCCAGTTCATTAGCTGGTAGACTTTACTAAATACCTCCCCCCCTCTCCCAATGAATTGAATTGCTGCTTAGAGCAGTGGTTCCCAACCTTTTTTACATTGAGCACTCCCTCCGCGGAAATATTTTTCCCGTGATCCCCTAATTAATAAATCATATTGATTACTTGTCAGACTATTACTAACAAAACAGTTTGATCGATACCAGACTACTTCTTGGATTAGTGTCCTGAGCGAGTGGGGGGATTACATGCTTAATAAGGCCCCAAACTTGTGAGAGCTTCCAAAGTCACTGCTATGGATGCAAAGCATTGTGGGGAGGAGCTTTGAAAGCTCCTGCTGTAATTGACACCTACAGTATGTCACCCACGCTAGGGTGTACTTTGGGGCCTTACTAAGGCCCATATTCTATATTCTCCAAAGTGTCAGTGTTATATTGCTGTGTGTATGTTTTTAATGTTGTATTTTTAATGTATGAATTTTAATAAGGCTATTGGCCACAACTATAGAGGGGACTTGGGTGAGATCTGTTGGGGTGGGTGTTGGGGTTAAGTGCCCCAGGGAGGGAGGTTAGACCACCCAGGGGCCTTCGGGGGGATGAACCCCTTTTATGATAGCTCCTCCTCCTCCACCACCACCACAATGACCACCACGCAAAATCCCTATTTCAGACTTTGGAGGGACCTCGCCCGCCTTGCAGTGGTGAGGGAAAAAAAAGTGAATTGTTACAAGTGATTTAGCCTTTTGCACTTTTCGGAGCTACTAGAATAGTGTTTTTGCAAAAAAATGTGAGTTTGGTCATCCCGCATGGATTTGCACAGCCAGCATGAAACCGCTTCTAAAAAAGCCTTTTTTGCACGGTTTGGACATCTAAGAAGGGCTTACAGAATAACAAAGCACACAAATTCACTCCTAAAGTGCACTTTAGAAGTGGTTTGTCACAATTTGAAGCTATTGTAATAGAATAGGCCCCGCAGTCTCCATGGGTAATGAATTCAACATTTTAACTGCCATTACTGTAAATAACCCTTTCCTTAGCTGCTGGTAAAATTTCCTTTCCTCCGATCTCAAGGGATGACCCGTGTCATTTGTACTGTACTTGGGTGAATAATTACCTTAAAAGTTCTTTGTATTGACCCTGAATATATTTATAAATAGTTATTATATTCCCCTTTATACACCTCTTTTCTAATGTTAACTAATTTAATTTTGCTTTATACCCTTTACTAATTTGGTGGCTCTTCTCCGAACTTCTTTCAGCTCTATATCTTTTTTTATGGAACGGTTTCCAAAACTGTACTCCATATTCAAGGTGTGGTCTTACTAATGATATATTCAGTCACAAAATGATGCTTTCCTCCCCTTAAATCCACGCCCAGTTTTATGCATGATTACTATCCTATTAGCCTTTGTGATTACTGCCTGACTTTGCGCACTGTTGGTAAACCTACTGTCTAGAAGTACTCTTAAATCCTTCTTCATCAAGGATTGACTTCATTTTGTCCCATCTAGTTTGTTCTGTATGTACAGTAGCCATCTTAGTCTTGCTCTCCAAGTTCAGAACCTTACATTTATCCGTATTAAACCCCATCTGCCATTTACCTGCCCCCAAATGTCCAGTTTATCCAAAGTCTAGTTCAACTAGATCTGGTAAGTCTCATTGATTTGTAATGAGTAATCTCATAAACTTTCACAGAGTAATACAGAGTAATATACACAAGCAATAATCTCCAGCACTAGTGTGAGTATGAAATGAAACAATCACTGTTAATGGCATGAACATTGATTGTAGAGTGTGATACTTTTAGGTGACCAACTTGAGTATTTTTCATACAGTAGATTAAATTACACTTGAAGTGGCCTGTGAGGTTATCTATGAAGAACTCTCATACTGGTCTGTAAAAAAAAAGTTATCCCAATACATCAGTACCAATACATATGAAATCATGTAGGAGGGGTATTCCTTTCATGTCGACAATAATGTTTTAAAATGCACAATCTCTTGTTTAACCTTGAGTCTATATACGATAAGTTCGAAATTTTAATTACAATTGCTGCCATGTGATGGTGTTAACAACAGGACCGTAACATGCGCCATTGTATTCAGATGTTTTCATTTGCTTCAGTGTGTGATATGGGATTTAGTTATGTGGAGTGACAGGGTGACTTATTGAAGGATTAACTTTACACACCTATGGTAATTGGATGCATAATGTCCTATACAGTAGGTTGGATGTTTTTAAGCGGTTCCACCATAAAGAAAAGATTTGATGCTAATACACAAACATTTGTAAAGAATTCCCATGCTCCTTAATTGAAGTACATCCAGAATCACGACCATCTATTGATGGCTCTTATTTAATATGTTGTGACTTCTTCCCTATGAGAAGATTTCTGTCCCATTTATTCTTCAACACAAGAAAGTAGCTTCAAAGCATATTGAAGAGACAAATGTATCAAGCTACTGTACACTGTAACTCTTACATCTGCCATCCAGTTATTTGCTGTCTGGTGTAAGAAACATGCCTTTAAGTTTCTTAAATTTAAGGATAAATTGGTTTAAGTCACATGAGACTTGTCAAATTATTTAATGTACTAAAATCTTGAAAAAAAAAAATGATGGAGGCACAGTTAATGCCACATACCATTATGATCAAGTAAGTGATCTTCATTTCTTATGTTGGTCTATATAACCAATCCTTAAATAGCTCATTGACACACAAGGAACAACATCGGTATTTTTATATATTGACATATAGAATTGTTACTTTTAAACCTAATTGAACCATTCTGAAACTAGAAACGGAGACTCTGTTGTGCCTACACTAATTTATTCTCTGAGGTGTTGGTACTGCTAAATGTTGTCATAATGTTATTGAAAGAAAAAGGCAAGAGAAGGCTGAATATGAAACAGATATAATATATTTATTTGACTTTTTTTTCTTTGTTTCATTAAAGATGCATTCACTTGTACAAATATTTATTGAAAATGAATTTGAGATGATCTTCCCAACTTATACATATAAGTTTGTTTTCCACTTTAATGTCTATACCAAAATTTGGGACCCAAAGCCTGTTATTTTGTGAACAATGATGACTCTTAAGAGAGCAGAATGGAACCAGTTGGTGAATACGCTGTTGAGACTATAGAAGCCTCTTTTCAGCTACAAAATGAAGCCCTATTTGAAGTATCCTATTTGAGTCTTGACACCTGGTCCCTTCTTCTCCCATACTTTTCATTTTTACTACCATGATGCACCCTGACAGTTGATACCAAAATGTGGGCGTTGAAGGTCACTGCTGAATATGCTGTAAAGCTGCCTATCCTTTGCTCTGGAACATTTTTTAACCCCTTTAAATGAATGGAGCTTTAATATTCTGGAGTAATGGAAGACCAAGAGAAAAGTACCATGGAAGCAGCCACCTTCAAAAAAGTTGACTGCATAATGTGTGTTTTAAACCGTCTTCAGTGACATGTAGCAATTTAACTACTACTAGTAAAGTACATTTAGTACTGTTGGGTTTTTTGGTTGTATTTTTGCCATAGGTTAGATGTACTCTTAGCAAGCACTTATTAATTGATCATCTTTGTTAGAGGGGTACTTATAGTCTTTGTTATTTTGTGGCACTGCAAATCATGTTAGGGGGGTATTGGTGGAATTCAAGAAGGTGCATTAACCATCACAGTGCAAATCAATATATTGAACTCTCTGTGACACTGAATAGATTAAGAGAACTAAAATTTACATGTGGAAGATTCTATATGGCCCATACTCACCAAAGGGTGTTTTGGTTTAGCCCAACCTAACTCCCATTCAAATCAATGGGAGTTAGGACATGCTAAAACAGCACCATTTAGTGAATATGGGCTTATATGTCCAACAGGTTGAGTCACAGCTCTACATTTAGCAATGTGTCACAGCTGTGCATATTTAAATAAGCATTTGGATTTGCCACGTCTGTGTCTCAGAGGTATGTGTGTGAGAAGGTGCCCTCAATATTTTCGTTGCATGTGTGAATACGGAGGGTTGTTCTCACATGCAAAAGGAACCTTTGATCTGTGTGGCAGGTCATGGCAAAGGAAAGACATTCTCTGTGTTAACGCATACAGAGCATTTTAGTATGGGGAGAGGATGTACTACGCCACTTGGGTTGTCCACAGGGTAGTCATTGGCATGTGTTATAGGCTGATGGATCATCCTCCTTGATAATCTACGATGAACAGATCTGCAGTTATTGGCCTAAGCCAACTGTATAAGTATTCAAGTTAAAACTCAGGCAGAGCACATTGGCTCATCTAATTGGAGCAGCTCTGTCTTCTGGTTCTATTTTTTCCCCCAAGAGGTCAATCCAGTTCAGGATTCTAAAATGGGATGGGGATTTAGCACAGTGATCGCATCCATTTGACCCCCTCTTTTTTTATTTAAAGGATTGGAACAAGGGGTTTCTCGGAGTTGAACCATGCTGTTTTCATCGCAAGGGATACTTATTGGTAAATGTTTTACCTTGTTTTTACATCCCCTGTCATGTGCGCCAATAGGATCATGATTCGGATGATGGGGAACATGCTTTAAAAACACATACTGGCGGTGGCATTTGTTTTAAGTGTAGCTCCAAAGACAGCTGTAGTCAATTTGCGTTTAAGTTCACAACTTCTTTTAAAAACATGGCCTGGTTGGACCCGTTTTAGAAATTGTGACACAGGTAAGCCTAAATCATAGACTAACCATTGTATTGTATCACTCATCAAATCTAAAACATCCCCAAGCAGCTTCATACAATCATGTAATGGTCACTTCACCTTTAGACACAGACGAAGAATGTTTCTCTAAACAGAGCTGTTAAAACTATGCTTGAGACTGTCTTGCAATCAAGAGGGAACACACTGGATGCATTGTTTTGTGTTTCAGATCCACACTGACTATACTGCTTCATTCAAGTAGAAAATGTGCTTGGTAGGAGTAACAACCTTCCTCACAATACCAATAATATACAGCAAACTTGACCTGATGTTCTTAATAATGCCCACACTGAAACCATCTCCTTTCACCCCCAACTCCATTAACTTTAAATGCTACTACCATACCCGATTAACACCACCACTGGAATCTCTTTGCCGTATCATTTTCATATGATCTATAATGACAACCTAAGGCTTTTACAGGTTTATTTTTTAGATGGCATACAGTATGTGCTTCTGATGGCAATAAGGCACTGAAGGGGTGAGGTTACAAACAGACAATTCTCCTCCTTAAGGGTTCATGTTGCAGAGGGTAACTCCCAACGCATCCAATACATTTGAAAACAATGTTCCACCGCCCTCTGGCACTGCCGTGGGTTATAAAGTTTAGGAGGTACATTGTACTGGGTGTGCTGCTTTAATGACACAGAAATTGCACACAACAGTATTGTATGACATTTATTCTTCATTCCACACCTTAAGGTTACTCTCTAACCCCCATCACCTTTGAAAGACCCCTATCGCAAAACTCTTGGCTTTCTACATATTTTGAGGGGTCAACTGTGGTTAGGAAGGCAATGGAGCACGGCAATGGATTGATTACCCTCCATAGTCTCCAAATGACAAGTCAAAGCAGCAGGACAAGCATTTTATTGTAACCAAAGTCCTGCAGTTCCCAAAGCTTAGAAAAAGTAGGGATACTGTGACTGACCACTTTAATGCCAGAGAACAAGCAGATCATTACGCTAGTACTGCCTCCTCTGCTAATGATCTACACATGTATCATTCACTCATTCCATGTTACAAAGATTTAGCATAGTATTGCATTACTGACTCCCGCACTGGTAGAGAGATCTACTAAGCAATGTTCAGTTAGAACATTCCTTCCACACAGACCCATAGAGCAGTGCTGCTTTATGTCGCTCATAATTACTTTTGGACCATTGAACACCTTCTTTGCTAGAGACACAAAGCACTGCGCTAGCAACACCTACCTTCCTAGAAAGACCTAAAAATCACTGCACCATGAACACCTATCTGGCTAGTAAATTGCACCAATGTACTACAGTACTTTGACTATGAAAACAACCAGTAATCTATAGCACCAATGATCCCTTCCCTACAAGAGAGGCTTACAGCTTTCCCAAGGAGGGAAACCATTAAATCGGAAAGTGGACAACTTTCATAGTAGGACTAGATCGGAGTGTAGCTCCAGAACTGGCCCTGTGGATACCAGCAGCTTGGTACAAAAATAAAACATACTATCTATCTATATATAGATATAGACTTTTCTCTCTCACTATATATTTATGTGTATATATTTATATATATATATATTTTTTTTTAAATTTAGACATATATCTGCACATAAACAGCTACAACAAGCATCCCCCTTCCCTTGGGCAAATAGCAAATTGCCCTAAAGGGATAATATTACTGCAAAACAGAAGTACAACATGGAGCATCTTCTATTGATCCAGCAGCATAGTCACTAGATCTGATCCTCAAAGCCAACTAAAGTTGTATGACCTGCAGAAATATGGAGTACACACCATGTCACAGAGCACATTACCCTGGAACAACAACAACTTGTGCAAAAACTATTGTTATGTATCAAAGTCCCAGGAGGGAAGCAGTGGTTAAAATGACACAGTTAGAACCATTATTGCATTGAGTGCGTTAACCTTGCACATCATTGAAATGTTTGGTGCAGACACTAAAAACATCTTGTCTAGATTCTTCTACCTCCCGAAAACAACCAAAATCTTTCTATTTTGTGAATACTTGGGGGACATATATTAAACTCTCCAAGCTGCAAAAACTGGGCAAATATGGAGTCCAGAACAACTCCAGATTTATATTTAAAAAAGGAATCCCAGTGAAATCAAAGGGATTTTTTGCATTGATAAATACAGTGGTGTTCTTGACTCCCATTTGCTGTGTTTTTGCAGCCGGGAGATTTTGATACATAGCCCTATAAATGTGTATTGAATATTTTAATGAGCAGGCCCAAAGCCTTAATTAAGACATTCCCATGGCTACTTCCGACATTTCAACATCCCTCTTGTTTATTTCCCCCTGTTAGTTTCTGAGAGTGCATTGTACATAGACTCACAATAATGTGAGGTGAGAGGCTGCACTCTAGTGAATTAATGATGGAAAGAAGGAAGATTCCATCTGCAAACGGTCACGTAGAAAATTAATATCGAAGGGTTTATGCATTTTAGATTTCCAGGAAGTTTGTTTAGAGCAGGTGACCAACTCCAGTCCTCAAAGGCCACCAACAAGCCAGGTTTTCAGGCTATCCCTACTTCCGTCGAGGTGGCTCAGACAGTGACTGAGCCACTGATTGAGCCACTTGGGCTGAAGCAGGAATATCCTTAAAACCTGATCTGTTGGTGACCCTTGAGGACTGGAGTTGGCTGCCCCTGGTTTAGATTAACTGGAAGATGTGTAAAGTACGCGACATGTCGAAACTTGTTAATGAAAGGTGACATCAACACATTTAACGTAAACATATGTCACTGAGGTTTATTCCATATCGGCATGGTATAGTATTTATATACATAAGCAGCAAAATAAGTGTATGTAGCACACCTTTCTTCCCTATGGATTTATGAGAAACAGGGGCAGGCTAACTCTGTATGTCTTTAACACCTATGGACAGCAAACAGATGGGCCAGGACACTTCGGATTTTGTTTAACAAATGTAAACTTTATTGTGACTAAGTACTCACAACGTTTTGGCCTCTCTATTGGCCTTTCTCCAGTGAAGTGAGACAGGCCAATTGAGAGGCCGAAACTTTGTGTGTACTTATGGCACAATAAAGTTTACCTTTGTTGAAAAATCCGAAGTGCCCTGGCCCATCTGTTTGCTATTGACTGGACATACTGGATTACTTACAGGCCTTCCCTGGGACCAGGAGCACCGGCAACCGTATCCTCTCTTCTCATGTTTCACTGGTGTGCAGCATATATCCTCTATTCTGTTTAACACCCATAGAACATGTTCTGCAGGCTTTTCTTCTTATGTGACAGCCCATGCCCACGTCTTTTTGCAGTATCTATATACATACAAAATGATGTTGCGAGCAAGGAGCAGAATACTGTACATCCCGCTATAATACACGCATCAGAAAACCACTGAATTCCTCCTATCGCCACATCACCGATAGCAATACAGGCATACCCCGCATTAACGTGCGCAATGGGACCGGAGCATGTATGTAAAGCGAAAATGTACTTAAAGTGAAGCACTACCTTTTCCCACTTATCGATTCATGTACTGTACTGCAATCATCATATACGTGCATAACTGATGTAAATAACGCATTTGTAACAGGCTCTATAGTCTCCCCGCTTGCGCACAGCTTCGGTACAGGTAGGGAGCCGGTATTGCTGTTCAGGACGTGCTGACAGGCGCATGCGTCAGCTGCTGTTTTCGTATTGAGCGATATGTTCTTACTCGCGAGTGTACTTAAAGTGAGTGTCCTTAAACCGGGGTATGCCTGTATGTGCAATATATATCGTGATACACTGATGACAAATGTTCTCAGTGCCTCTCCTAGGCCATTGTGAAACAAGACGCCAATGCCCTTGAATTGTCACTTTAACGGGGAATATGGAGCGCGCATCGCATTATTTGAATAATTTGACCGTATATATCATTTAGCAATGCTGGACATACCGATAGGAATGTACATATTATAACAGGATATATCCAATGAATGATTACTTTGGGAGATATTCAATATACTGTATTGGTAGTTTTTCGGCCAATAACGGACAGAACAGCCTCTTTGGAGTATATTGAATTACCCCCTTAGAGTCAAATATAATTTGCGTTAAATGTAAGACACTTCATGAGCAAATGTGTCCCCATAATGTTATTTTTGCAGCAAAAATGCCATTTATGACCCTCCACTTGCTTATTTAATGAGATCATCTTATCCCATTTTACACAATTCAAGTGGTAATGTATAATACAAAGACCAAAAGTATATATGTTTGAATGTACAGTATATGTTTTTACCACTAATATTGTGAACACACCTTTTTTGGATAGCAGCAGCAACTTTTCTAATTTATTTATTAAAACTAAATGAAGTCTAGCTAAGGCTACTTACAGTGTGTAGAGTCCACGGAAAATGTATTCTAATTGTGTGAAATGCGTAGGGGTGCATGAGATTACAAAATACCTCTCAATACTGCAATTGAACATGTCAGAGACACACAATAGTGATCACTTTCATGCTCCAAAAGGTAGTGCAATGGGGGATATAGTAACTGAAATTAATATGAATTAGCTACGTGCCATTTGAACATAATGCCTTGGTCACTAAGGATACTAGGTCCTTGGGAGAGATGCAGGGACTCTGGTGCCTTATGAAATAGCACCGCTTAGTAAATATGGGCCGTAGTCCATACTGTGCTAGTCAGAGCTACAAACCATGGTTTTCTCTGTCCCAATAACCTGCTGTCAGCAGATGTACAAATGGCTCTTTTGGCTTTGCACCATTCTTATATTTATCGTGTGTAAGGTTTTATGCCCGTCAAATAATGATACACTTGTGTCACTTTGCTACATAAGTCTATGTTAAGGTGAGCACACACAGATCGCATTCACAGCAATCATTATCAGTGCACGACAAACTGCTGCATGAGCCGTAACACAGTATCAGCCTTGCAGAATACAGAGCAGACACCAGGCCAGGAATGGCCAACTCCAGTCCGCAAGGGCCACCAACAGGTCCGGTTTCAAAGGATATCCCTGATTCAGCACAGGTTGCTCAAAGTCAAAGACTTAGCCACCTGTGCTGAAGCAGGGATATCCTGAAAACCTGACCTGTTGGTGGCCCTTGAGGACTGGAGTTGGCCACCCCTGCTCTATGCTGTCCGCGCCTTATAAAGCAAAAGGGCTAAAGTGCTATTCCCTGCATGACAAGTGCAACAGCTCTCCCTACACGTGGCTCACAGTGACATTATTGCTGGTTACTAGATTCCCCGATGCCACGGAATACTATACTGTAAGCTGCAGCGAGAGGTGGTTTGTGCAGCCAAGCTGTGCTACAGCAGTTAGATCAAACTCCCCGATCACTGGATTGATTAAAAAAGAGCACCACCAGCGGGATAGAAGATCACCGGCCAGAGCAGAGCTCAGTGACACTGGAAGAAGTCCTCTGTGCCTGTGTCTCACAGCAGCATGTGCATGAAAAGATACGACCTCTTCCAAGGTCCTCTCACATTATGGATCACCCCACCAGCACCCTGCAAGACCCAAGCTGCCCCAGGACTAACATTTAAAGTCTCTCATTTTGTTTAAGTATTTTAAAGTATCCAACGGTATATGGAGCAAGATAGATGAATGAGTGTCCCACACACAAACACTGTGCCAAAAGAAACCATGTATTTCACCATACTCCTTTTATACCACTCTGATGCATCCAGGGACAACAAAGGATCCAGGTTGATTTCACTGACTACTCTGGATGTTGCGGTTGATGAAAAACGTTTAATTTTATTGCTGATACTGCTAGAGCTGGGTGACCCTCATATACAGGTCCCACTGATACACGTAATTCTAAAAGCAATAATGCACTCCGTTCATTGGTTTACCTACTGTACGTGTATTGACCTAAACGATGCATGGGTGTTTTGTCTCATGCTACAGTATAAAACGACAGGAAGAAATCAAACATCACGACTGGTCAAATGGCACTCTAATGGTACAGTTCAACGGGTCTCATAATGACCAGCACTCAGAAATGATTAAATACTGTACACATTATACATACACTGCTTTCAGTGGTGGGCCTTGTGGGGACGTTCCTCAGGATCTACTGTTACACGTAGTTGTGAGCCCTTTGGTACTATAATATATATATTTTTTACATCACCTATGACCATACAGTATATATTATTTTTTTCTACAGTATGTGTGCCACCAACTTTCTTTTAGATTAAATGCGATTTTGATGATAAGAATTGGTTAGCCTAGTGGATCCCTTCCCATACGTTGATAGAAATTGGACACTGCTCACTTAACTATTGTTACTGCTAGGAATAAAAAAGTTGATTAAAATGCCATTCATTAAATCTGTTCTTCCATAGAATAATTAACTAAACCTACTCAGCCCCAAATTATCCTTTGCAGGTTCTGTATCCACAATCTTCTAAAGTTGGTCTCTGATGATTCAAGGCTCCACTTGGACCTGGAAGGGGATTGGAGACTTCAATGGTGTCTCCTGTTCTATAAACAAGTAGTTATATAAATTAATTAGAAAATCTCTGTGTATCTAAAAAAAACCCCATCAAAATGAACTAAAAACAATTCGTTCAACTTACTTTTAACATCTGTAGCAAAACAAACAAAAAGCTTTCGGGCCCTAATTCATTCTTGTGCATGTATGTACTATACATTTTTCTCCAATGTTCAAAGCAAATGTGTCTTTAAAAATTGACCTGACTTGTCAAGTAACTGATTTTCCAAATACAATAGAACATTCCTAGATGTGCTTTAAAGGATTTTCATTCTGTAAGCAGGTGCTAAAGGAAACCAGACAAACAATGAACTCACAGACTGTTAAACCCCTCTAAAGGAGTATGACAAGATGCCTAGGAATCAAGTCTCCAACATAAAATCTGTTTCTCTAATGTTGTGACCGCAATCTAAAATAAATATTTTGTTTTTCATTTATATGCCATCTAAAAATATAGTTTTTCATTGAGGTGCATTGCTACTTTATGTGTTAATGTAGAAAGTCATCTATATGGAAAGGCTACCAGCTTTGCTGTGCATAAAACACTGCTGTGCCAGCAATGGTGCGGTCACCCCCTACAGGAAATAAAGCTGCCGAATGGAAATGAAAGGGTAACATAAATGGAAATAAAAATAAAGACTAACAGAATTTTTTTTTTTTTTGAAATATTGAAATAGATGACAACCAGACCAGAAATAGTGACATATTTACTAAGCAGTCTGCAGGCATAAGGCACCTTCTGTGGCTGGAATACACCTCACATGTCACCCAAGTCAATATGAGTTCCAGCACTGGAATGTGTCTTATGCAGAACACTGCTTAGTAAACATGGGCCTAAATCTCTTCTGCCCAGGCACTAGCTCATATGACCTTTTGCTACATGCTTGTACCTAGCACTGCTCTAGTAATATACCCATGTCTTATTGCTTACATAACATCCCATAGAGTGCATTATTGCCATTATTACCCTGTGATAAAGTTCTGTACAAATCTAATCTGGACAATTAGCCGAATCCCCAGTTTCCAAGGTGAGGAATCACTGGAGGTCAAACACCTTTTCCTGGACAGAGGAGCAGGTCCTAATCTCTTCGTGCCAATAGCAGATAATGTTTCTCAGTTTGCATACTAAAAATCAATATATTGCTCCATCCAGTGTGTCAGCAAACTAGTCTGTTGAAATCAGAGCAAGATCAATAGTTAAGATGATAAAAACGTATAGAAGACGCAAATGGAAGAACTTGGTCCTCATACCACTCCCCTCACACAATCTCTTAGATACCCCATAGAATACAAGTGAGACAGCTGCTGTCAGACTAGGTAAAAAGAAAAAACTAAGAAGAGATGCATTATAGCACCTTGGGAATAATGTAAGTCCACTCATTAATTACCTTCCTCTGGAAGGTGTACATTGTCTATGCTAATTAAGAATGCTGCTATAAAATACTTAAACAATTGATAAGCAGAAGTGGCAGAAGCCTCACGATTTGATAATACATTTCAAAATAGCAAAGAAGAAGTACTGTATTCACAGATTAGTGTCTCTGGTGTATGTGGATAATAAATGTGTTCCTGTGTTATACTCTGTGACACTGAGAAATATGGAATTCCCCTCTGTATCATTGGCACTAGGATAGGGGCACAGAGAATATTTTAAAGATGGCATGTCCTCTGTAACCAAAGGCATTCTCCTGTAAAGGTCATTTTCTCTGGAGTTCAACCCTACCACAATAAGTCCATGGTCACCTCTGGCAGTTGAGTTATGGTAACAAGGCACTCAGAATCTGTATTACAATGTTGGTCAGTTCAGAGTGATATTACCGAGAAGTAACCCAACAAGTGAGCACCTTTTACAATGTTAAGACTTCATAAGGTGTATAAATAATGGAATTCTGGCTTTGTCCTTGCTTAGAAGGGAGCTCTGAATGACAACTATTATGAGCCATCTGCAGCAGTTTCTCAAGCATGAAAATTATTGCTTACAACCCCCCCACATACAGTATTTTTTCCCAAACCCTCCAATCCTTTACATTCTCCACAATATGGAACTGTACTCCAGAACAGGGCCCACATGATCATGTTGATCCAACTTTAGGGTTGTAATTATGATAATAAAGTTAAAGCCTGGCATGACAACCATCATTCAAATGGAAAGTGTCTACAGAGAACCAAGTCAGCAGGTGAAGGACCAATCCAGTTGTGGTTTTGCAGGTCATTCGAGCTTGTTGGCTGCACGTTTTTGCTTCTTTTGGAAGTCAATATAAAACCAAAACTGTCTCAGCCCACCTCTAATGGCTTGGGACATTCTAATCATACATGAAGCTTATGTTAGCAGATATGATGAAATATCCTCCAGATGTGCCTGTGTGAGAACATACAAGTCCCGTGTGTGTGTGTGTGTGTGTGTGTATGTGTATATATATATATACAGATACACAAGCATACACACACACACACACACACACTGTTAGTACAAACACACAAAGGTATGCCAATGAATATAGATTAAGCTCCTACGTCTCGTGGGGTTATGGAGTGGTATAAATACCATACATAAAGCTGAGCTGTGAGACATAGGTTTATTCTCAGAGCTCCCACTCTGTGCTATAGACACATCATACATAGTGCTGAGCTGTGACCTATAACTTTAACCTCAGCTCTACCGGTTTGCAGTCTTAACACTGTACATTGCTCCGAGATGTGAGGCGTGAGTTTATCCTCAGCACACACACAGGGTTGGTGAGGTAGGCAATGAACGCACGACTTGCTGCTCACGGTTTTGTGTACAGGTCTTTTCAGAGGGAGGGCAAGGGGTGTCAGCACCAAGAGACAGAAAGGACCTAGGATACGGCCTCTCTCCGGGGATGGTCACAGAAGGGTGGCATGGCCGCTGGAGTCATCGGGTTCGGTGCTGGTCAAAATGGATGCCCGGTCATCAGACAGTGATCGGTGACAGAGCTCGTCCCTCAGTGCGGAGAGACGAGAGAGGGGATCCTGACGGACTGGACGCTTCTTCCTACGTATGCATCGAGCATCGGTATACATGGCTGGGGGTGGCTGGTGAACCTGTGAGGTGGATCCATCTGATAAAGACAGAGCACAGCCTGCGTGAGCCTATTAAATGATATCATTTATGGGAACGTTGAGGGCTAGATACACTAACTTAACTTCTGTTAATCATAGCACAGTATTCACTACAACAAATAATGTGACATTAACCGGTATTTTTCATTTTGCAACAGACTTTGTTGCAAATGGCTTCCAAATTGGCTCATTACAGCCTAAATTATAGTCATTCCATATTCACTAAGCTCCATTAAGGTCAAGGCCAGGCAATAATGTTACGTTATGTAGGTGTAACTCTCGCTTAGCAAGTCCTTAGTGTTCCATTTGACCTCAATCATCTTGTACCCACTACACCAGAGGTTCCCAACTCCAGTCCAGGGCCACTAACAGTGCAGTTTTAAGGCTATCCTCTCATTAGAACAGGTGGCCCAATTATTTTCACTGACCATCTGTGCTCAAGCAGGGGTAATAATAATAATAATAATAATAGGCTGAAAACATGCACTGTTAGTGATTCTTGAGGACTGGAGTTGGAAACCTCTGCACTGCACAGTATACAGCTCTGAGGATTTAGGATGATTTCACGAAGGGGCAGCTGCCCCAAAACGTTGTATATATGCTGTATGTATAATTTAATTTTTATAGCGCCATTTATGCACATAGCGCTTCACAGCAGTAATACACATGATAATCATATAAATAACAAATAATACAAATAACAATAATGGGAAGAAGCGCTTCAGACATAAAAGTAAACTTTAGGAAACGGAGTCCCTGCTCCAAAGAGCTTACAATCGAATTGGTAAGTAGGAAGAACGTACAGACAGTAGGAGGGCGTTCTGGTAAGTGCGTCTGCAGGGTCCTGCTCTATTCTATGTGTTTACAATAGTATGAGTACTTCAGTATTAGGTGATACCTTTTTTATTTGGACTAACATTTTGAATTACTGATTTACAAAGGTTCCATGAGCTTAATACAGATAGGCAGATGATGCAGACAAGGAATAAACAGAGAGGGAAATGAATGGATGAAAGGGAGAGTGAGACACAGGATCATACAACCATCAGCAGTGTGCAGGGCGGGGGGTGGGGTGGAGATTCAGGGGGTGGGTTAATTGTAACATTCCCAGAGAGGCAAGGAGATACATTACAAAAAATGATGGTAGTGGGTTAAAAACCCCATATCCGCATTACGTCCTCCAGTTTTAGTGACAAGGTAGGTGTCAAAGTGTATTATCATTTTGAATTCAAATATTTTCCGTGCTTCAAAACATTCCATTCAGGATTTGAAATTGTAAGTAATTCTTTTATAATATTGCTAGTCCAAATAAAAAATGTATCACCTAATACTGAAGTATTCATTTACTCTGCACTATCCCAACTGGACTAACACGGCTATTTCTACTAAATACATTAGAATAGAAATTTAAGCAACAATTGGTTTTAGTTGTTTGTTTTGTGCTCCATGCCCCTGTTTTTGTTCTGTAATAACATCCGTCGCATACTCAATTATTTCTCCCACCTCTCCACAACGATGGCAAATTAAATCATTCACAGATCATTGCTGAAGAGCACAACAACGGGTGCACATAGTTTCCGGGGGGAAATCCCCTTTGTCTCCTTGCACCAATTACTGTGGCATTCAGCAACAACATGCAAGTGATTTTCAATTCACATTTAACCCTTTCGATGCCACGGGGGCAAGCAAAGTGTTGCAGCCCCTGCTGGCAGGGGAAGGGTTAAATTCACATTGTGCTACAGTGTGTGCAGTTGCTACTTTATGCTTCTATGGATGTTATGCTCATGGACAGAGATCACTGGGTAACCGAGCACGGACATCAACTGGACCCAAGATAAGATTACTCTTCTTAACTCTACGTGGGTTCCTGCAACACATTCCGATTCTGAAGTTCTAGAACAGGTCAGTTTTCGTCACAATGTATCTATTAAATACATATGGCACATACAAAATATCTTGTGAGCTCCTCACCTCTCTTCTTCAGGGGCATAACGGATATTTCACTGAAGAAGTGAGGTGAAGACCTCACGAAACGTGTAGGATTCGGAGTGGAACTGACACAGATTGACTGGGTAGATACAATTGGTGCACTGCTAGGGAGGGAGCGGGGCTCAAGAGCCCGAGCCTATCAGAAGGGGAGGGGGCTGTCACTTTGGAAATGCTTCCTACATTAGAAACATTCAAAAATGTCTTTAAAACATTTATTTTTTTAATGCTACAAGTATTTTCTCACAGTACACAACTCATTTTATTTAAAAAAAAAAAAAAACACATGTAGGATATTGCTTTAAAGCTGCAGTTCAAGCTGTCATTTAAAAAAAAATCATTAAATATGTGCATCAATACAATCTGCACACTGACAAGTTGCTGATCGATCCGTTCTCCTGTAATCGATCGCTGAAGATTCGGCTCGGGTTTCACTAGATGCCTCCTGGGCCCTCTTCCTGGGCCACAGCCAAAGTTCTGTGAGGAAGATTATGCGACCAGGCAGGCACTCGATTCAAATGGTTCACTGCTAGAGAAGGGGCAGGGCTCAAAAAGGTGATACTGTTTCAGAAGGGGAAGGGGATTTGACTTTGTAAATGGTTGCTATAGGGAAATAAATGCTTGTTACATTAGAATACATAAAAAAAATGCTACATGAATTTGCTCATAGTACAGAACTGATTCATTAAAAAAAAACCCACACATGTAGGATATTGCTTGAACTGCAGCTTTAAATACATAGGTTTTGATTCTCAAGTAAGTCTGTGGCCTTTCTTGTAATTAATAAGCACCCTCCAGTGCAGCTGGCCCTTGGCAGATAATGTGCTTTATTACACAGCCTTCTGTGAACTACTGTAAATTCTTACAGACGGAACTACAGTAGAACACATTTGGGGCCGATGTACTAAAATCATATTTGATTTTTTTTAGGGCATCACCATCAGCAGATTGAGACAGTTCAGGTTAGTACATAAGCACGCACAAGTGCAATTTAAAATAAGATTTCCACATTTGCTCTGCTTAGTATTTACGCCTCAATGGCTGTTTGAAATTTTGATACAAATGTTGCCATTCACATAAATCTAATTGTCTTGTCTTTGATTGTCTTTATACGACATTGTGCTATTCTAGTGTTATTACTGTGTCAGATGATAAGCAAAGTAATGGTTTTATGCAGATTATTATATTATTTGTTTTGTTTTTATTTCCTTCTTCTTAAACTTCGATCCTAATTTGCTGTCACAGCATCTTCCTCCCACGATACCTGTGTGTAAGATATTTGCACTGCAAAAGGAAGTAGGTCCCACTCGCACCATTAAACCTTCAGCAGTCATGGTGGACCTGAATATTAATTGTGTTTGGTTTGCTCATGACTGGTGGTGGAAGGCTCATCACTCACCAGAGTGCTTCCTGGATTTGGATCTGCCCTTGGTGGATTTTTTGGGCTTGTGAAAACGCTGATCTCTTACAGGTTCCAACCTCTCAGGTGCAGCAGCGAACCCAAACCTGTAGAGGAGAGGGAAGAGGCATTCAGGACACATTATAGCCTACCAATGCTTATCATAACTCAGAGCAGGAAGCCCTGGACTGCAGAGGTGCACATTTTGGTTTGAACACTGACATTTGTATGGTAATGGACCTTCTACAAAACATTGCTGTTTTGCACCCACAAACTTTTTAGCAATGGATTTAATACATTTAAATTAAAACAATATCTACTTTCAAATACCATCTCAAAATGTTAAGAATTTACTTGTATACAAATCTAAACGAGGATGATCAAAATATACTTTTTCTCTCTCAGACGCCTGGAGACGGTCTCCTTGCATTTGGGATGTGATATACAGTATGGCACTGGATTCACTGCTAATTGCTCTTGCTTCTGTCACTTCTGGAATAGCTCTTGACTGTCCACCCCTACCTATCCTTTTCCTTCACCCCATGCATTACATGACAGCTGCAAAGAAATCAATAGGTTTATGCTGAAGAAGCAGAAGCCAGAGTGGTTTGTTATAAACGGCAATAGACTACAATCACAAATCAAAGATGGCTGCCTTATTCCTCCAAAGAATAAAATACAAATGGCTCAACAATTGTATTATACATTTTAGTTCATTTCATTTCAGAAGTGTTCACAGACATCTATGAATCTGAAGGTACAGATGCAGCGAGCTTCATCTCCAACCTGCCTGGTGAACCGTGGACCAAACGTGGAGGCTTCACGGCAAAGTGCAGTGCAGGGGGGAATTGCCCATCAGGATTAACTCAGCAGGGGTCTCTGCTTCTGAATGGGACTCCCGCTGTGTTAGTCCTACCGGGCAGCATCAGTCTGGAAGAGACGCACAGTGAGAGTAGACAGAATCAGTCACTCTCTCTCTCTCTCTCTCTCTGCACTTCTACAAGGCCGCGCTGCTAACGTAAAATTGAAGCAGGGGGTGTCCGGAGCTTAATTTCAGCCCTGGGGACCCCCTGTTTCATGAGATACAGGCCACGGTATGGAGCGCCAGTAACTCCTGCACGTTTAAATGTCCCTGTCACGTGACGTGAGAGAATTAAATTAAACAATGAGAGAGACCCCGGCACCCCATACCGGGGTCTGTAACTCGGGATGCAGGGGTCCTTGTGACTAAAATTAATGCAGTTCAGCTCCAGAGCTCCCATGCTTCAATCCTATGTAATTAAAATAATAGAAAGAGCAGCATCAGTACCTTAGCATCTAAGGTACTGAAGGGGTTTAATCATAGTACCTTGTTTGTTGGTGGTAGAGGGGGTGGGTGAAGGGGGAAGTTGCCCAGGGTGGATAGGTAGGCCTACCGGCAGGGTTGCCGGATGGATTAACCCCTTTATTACCATAGCGGTTACTACCGCAAAAGTAATGAACGGGGTAACCCCTCCAACTATCCACCCGAGTGGGTTAACCACCAACGCCGGGGCAACTATCTCCTTCAACCACCCCCTCTGCCCCCAACACCTCCCCACAAAGGAATGGGCAAATGCCCTAGTAGCCAAATATGTAAACTACAGTATACAGTAAAATACATACAGTAAAATACAGTGCAAATAAATTTAATAAATGTTTTACTTACCCCTGCCAGGATGAAGGCATCCTCCTCCTCCTCTTCACCTTCACATGTAAGGGCCGATGCCCAACCATTAAAACACTAGTGACCCCTTAATTACTTTTGCGGTTACTACCACTAAGGTAATTAAGGGGTTGCTGGTGTTTTAATGGGGTTGGTGAAGGATGTACTGTACTTGCCCCGGGGAGGGTGGTTCGGCCTCCTGGGAGGGTTGCTTGATGGATTAACCCCTTAATTACCATAGTTTACAAACGCTAAGGTAATTAAGCCCTCCGGCTAACCACCTGTCCCGGGCAATTTCTCCCATCCTATACCCACTCTACCCCCATCAACACACATAAAAACGGACAAAAGTACTAGTAGCCAAATGGCTAATAGCGCTTTGCCCATTTGTGCAGCAAAAAAAATAAAAAATACAACGGCATTGACATTGCAATACTGTACAGTACATTAAAATAAACAGTAGGCAATAAAATAATTGACTGCCACTGTGGTTACATATGTACTCAACAGGGGAACAGATAACCACAAAGGCAATCAATGGGGACCCTACTATCCACCACTCTACCCACCCCCCCCCCCCTCCCCAGCCCCCAACACATACAGTAATTATCAAAAGCCCTATTATCCAGATATGGATAATGGCACATTTGCCCATTAAAAATAAACCATTAGCCAGCCAGCATATAGTAAATAAAAGTTATACTTACCCCTGCCAGGATAAAGGTCACCTTAGTCCTTATAGTTCTCCTCATCTTCCTCCTCTGTGGCACCAACAGTAAAATAAAAACAACAAAGTACCGGCCAGTAACCCCTTATTCACCTTAGCCGTTATTAACCGCTGTGTAATGGAGGGGTTAACTCCCCCTCAGACAACCTACCCAAGAGGCCTACTACCCTCCATGGGGCCCACAACACTCATCCTCCACCCCCTCTAGCCATTGGGGGCAAGGATTAACACTATGGCAATATATGGGCAACCTAAAAAAAATTCCATAAAACACATCACATTGCAATTAAATAAAAACAAAAAAATGCCACTGAATGACAGCGGGTGGGTGGGTGAATGACTGGGTTTAATGACAGTGGGTGGGTGGGTGAATGACGGTTGGTGGGTCAATGTTAACGGTGGGTGGGTGGGTGACAGTGACTTGGTGACTGGGAGACAGTGACCTGAGTGGGTGAATGACATTGAGTGGGTGGGTGGATGACACTGACTGGGTGGATGGGAGACACTGACTAGGTGGGTGGGAGACACTGACTGGGTGGGTGGGAGACACTGAGTGGGTGGGTGGGAGACACTGACTGGGTGGATGGGAGAAACTGACTGGGTGGGTGGGAGACACTGAGTGGGTGGGTGGGAGACACTGACTGGGTGGATGGGAGACACTGACAGGGTGGGTGGGAGACACTGACTGGGTGGGTGGGAGACACTGACTGGGTGGGTGGGAGACACTGAGTGGGTGGGTGGGAGACACTGACTGGTTGGGTGGGAGACACTGACTGGGTTACAGTGACTGGGTGGGTGGGTGACAGTGACTGGGTGGGAGACAGTGACTGGGTGACAGGGAGACAGTGACTGGGTGGGTGACAGTGACAATGGGTGACAGTGACTTACCTTGACCGGGTGGGTGCAGCTTGCCGCTGGACTCTTTCCCCTCCTGCCCCCGATATCCCAGCGGCAGCTGCCCGGGAGGGGAGATGGGCTTGGGGGCGCAGGAGGTGGGCTCGGGGGGGGGGGGGGGGCACTGGAGGTGGTCTCGGGGGGAGCCCGGGAAGCTGGCCGCGGGGGGAGCGTGGGAAGCTGGCCGTGGGGGGAAGCAGGCCGCAGGAGGAGCTGGTACTTCCCCCTCTGTCCCATGTCGGGGCCGCCGCAGGAGGAGCTGGTACTTCCCCCTCCGTCCCACGTTGGGAGCAGGGGGGGGGGGAAGAGGGCCCTGTGCATGTGCGCCGGGACCGCGGGGAAATCGCCGCCATTTTTTTTTATTAACTGGCGCCCGGCCGGGCCTCCCAGACCCATGGCGCCCGGGACGCCAGTACCCTTTCTCCCCCGCTATTGGCGGCACCAACTCTTGACCAACAACACAATGATCCTCATCAGCATGATGCACAGACGTCTACGATCCTCAGTTGCTTGCAGAGGAGGCCCCGGTGAGTAGATCTTATCTTCATCCTTGTCTTCTTTCTTGTCCAACAGGTGCAGCGGGAGATTTTGATCCGCCATCTTCTTCCGGTCAAATGAGACATGACAGGCCTTATACAAGGCCTCTGACGTCACATTTAACTGACAAACGGTATCCGATTGGTGGATATACCATGTGATGGCTTCCATTTTTTTGCAAAGTGATGTAATCTAAAAGGGAGGGAAGCAAATGCTACCTGATTGGCTGGCTTCCCTCCCTATAAGGTAACATCACATCATGAAAAAAAGAGGAAGCCATCACATGATATATCCACCAATTGGATTGGTGGATGTACCATTTGTCAGTCAAAGGTGATGTCAGTGGCCTTAAATAAGGCCTGTCACATTTCATGTGACTGGAAGAAGACGGCGGATCCTGCTGCACCTATTGGAGATGAAAGAAGACAAAACCCATAGCGCACCTACCACGGAAAAAACAAAAATTTAGCGCGCAACTTTTACTTAACTGTTTTCTTCTTATTGTAATACGGAAAAAAACATTACAATGCAATCTGTTTATTTTTATATTTTCAACAAGAGACAAAGATACCCAGTGCTATATCTAATGTGACAAAAGGCCTGGGGGGGATTCAGTATGGGCCTGGGGGGGGGAGGTTAAGTATGGGCCTGGGGGGGGTTAAGTATGGGTGGGTGACTGACTGCTTGAGTGGGTGACTGACTGCATAGGTGGGTAGGTGGCTGACTGCCAGGGTGGTTGGGTGACTGACTGCTTCGACTGCCAAGGTGCGTGGGTGGGTGACTAACTGGGTGGGTGCCTGAGTGACTGCCTGGGTGGGTGACTGAGTGACTGGGTGGGTGAGTGACTGGGTGACTTGGGTGGGTGACTGAGTGACTGGATGGGTGACTGAATGACTGGGTGGGTGGGTGACTGGGTGACCTTGACTGGGTGACTGAGTGACTGGGTGAGTGAGTGAATGCTTCGGTGGGTGAGTGAGTGAGTAACTGCCTTGACTGCCTGGGTTGGTGACTGATCTTGACCGGGTGGGTGCTGCTTCCTTGCCCACCAGATGCTTCCCTCCCTGCTCCCGATCCCCGCGGCTGCTGCCCAGGGCAGGAGGAAGGCTCCGGGGGCTCGGGAGTAGAGGCCACAGGCAGCAGAGAGGGCTCGGGAGGCTGGCGTGGGGGGAGCTGGGTTGGCGGGCGTGGGGGGAGCTGGGCCACAGGCAGCAGGCCGGACACCCTGATTTCCCTGCGCGCCAAGACCTCGGCTCTGCACATGCGCACGGGGATAGCAGACATTTTTTTCCGGACTTTAAAAAAAAAAAACAGGCACAGGGGGCTCAGGCAGCCAGGTCCCTGACTCATGGGGCCCAGGATGCCAACCCCGGCAGACCCCCAGTTGGTGGCCCTGATTGTGGGCATAGGTACATTGACAATCAATGGGCAGAGGGGTAGGAGGTTGGTGATAGTTGCCCCGGGGAAGGTGGTTAGGCCTCCTGTGTGAGAAGCGGAAGGGGGAGTCAATCTTTTAATTACCATAGCGTTTGATAACCGATAAGGTGATTAGAGGTTACTGGCCAGTAGTCCGTTTTTATTTTTTATTTACCATCAGTGCCACAGGGGACAAAGACGGGGAGGACCAGAAACACTAGGACAGTCTTCATCATCCTGGCAGGGGTAAGTACAAAATGTATTTACTATATGCTGGCTATCTGTTTTATTTTTAATGGTCAAATCTGCTATTATCCACATCTGGATATTACTGTATGTGCTGGTGGAGTGTGTGTGTGTGTGTGTGTATGGGGGGGGGGGGGGTGATAGAAGGGGGTGGGGTAGTAGTGTGCCCATTGATTGCCAATATGGTTATCTGGTCCCCTGTTGAAGGCATAGGTAATCACAGCGGCAACCAATGGGTTTATGGCCTACTGTTTCTTTGAATGTACAGTAGAGTATTGCAATGTCAATGTAATTGTATTGTGAATGTATTTATTTTTGCTGCACACATGGGCAAAAGCGCTATTAGCCATTTGGCTACTAGTACTTTTGCCCATTTGAATGTATAGTGATTGGGATAGAGGGGTAGGGGGATGGGAGTAGTTGCCCCAGGTTGGGTGGTGAGCGGGAGGGGTTAACTCCTTCATTATGTTAGTGTTTGTAACCACTATGGTAATTAAGGGGTTAACCCATCCAACAACCCTCCCGGGGGGTCTAACCACCCTCCCCAGGGCAACTACAGTACACCCTTCACCCACCCCATTAACACAGCTAATCCCTTAATTACCTTAGCAGTACTATAAGGGATTGTGATACCTCGCTCAAACCCGTCTATAATTGATTATTGGTCGCGTGCTGCCAGGGATGAATACATAGACAAAAGGGATGCGTGTGTGAAGAGCACACAAAAAGATCCCCACTAGGGCGCACCACAGACCTGAGTAGTATTCAATCGGATAAGGGTGAACCGCAAGAGTTACAGTCATACCATCTTCGTCTATACCTCCTGATCTGACACTAAGCTTCAGAGCTGTCACTGGCACCCTAGAGGCACTAGGAGCTTCATGGTTTTAAAGTTATTTATTTGGTGATTTAACCTATTAAACTTATATATGTTGTATGTTTTGCGTACTTAATGACCATGATTTAATACTACTCAGGTCTGTGGTGCGCCCTAGTGGGGATCTTTTTGTGTGCTCTTCACACACGCATCCCTTTTACCTTAGCAGTAGTAATCACTAAGGTAATTAAGGGGTTGCTGGTGTTTTAATGGTTGGGCATCGGCCCTTACATGTTGGTGAAGAAGAGGCGGAGGACGCCTTCATCCTGGCAGGGGTAAGTAAAACATTTATTCATTTAATTTGCATTGTATTTTACTGTATACTGTATTTGAATGGGAAAAAGTGCTTGTAGCCATATTTGGCTTCTAGGGCCTTTGCCCATTGCTTTGTGGGGGGGAGAGGTTGTTGGGGGCAGAGGGGGTGGGTGAAGGGGGTAGTTGCCCTGGGGTGGGTGGCTAGGCCTCTTGGGTGGGTAGTGGGAGGGGTTAACCCCTTCATTACCTTAGCGGTAGTAACGGCTACAGTAATGAAGGGGTTAACCCCTCCCACAACCCTGCCGTAGGCCTAACCACCAACCCTGGAGCAACTAGCCACTTCACCCACCCCCAACCCCTCACAAACCAGGTACTATGGCTTAACCGCTTCATTACCTTAGCATCTAAGGTAATGAAGCTGTTTTAATTTTATTGTAATTACATGGTATTGAAGCAGGGGGACTCCAGAGCTGAACTGCATTAATTTCAGTCTTGGGGACCCCTCTTCCCAAGTTACAGTCACCGGTATGGGGTGCCGGTATCTCTCTGCAGGTTTAATTATCTCGTGTTACGTGACCGGGAGATTTAAACACACATGAGATACCAGCCCCCCATACCGAGGCCTGTAACTCTGGAAGCAGTGGGTGCCCGAGACTGAAATGAATGCGGTTCAGCTCCAGAGAGCCCCTGCTTCAATACTGTGCTATTAAAATAAAATAAAGGCAGCGCGATCACCTGTTAGAATCAGTCCCTCTTTCTGCGCTCCTCTATCTACTCTCACTGCGCAGCTCTGCCAGACTGATGCAGCCTGGTGGGACTAACTCAGCGGGAGTCCCATTCGGAAGCAGGAACCCCCACTGTGTTAATCCTGATGTGCCACTAGTCTGGTCGCGAGCAGGCATTGGGCAGGCAGTTGCCATCTGCAGCTTCCTGTTGGAATACTCGACAATATATCTGGATACATCTGTAAATTTAGTAAAAGGATGTAACGTTCCACCATCCAATGAGTGCAGCTAGAGACGTAGCACGACTCACTATTTCCGGCACCGCGGTCAAAGAAGCAAAGTCTGGGGTGCCGGAGACTGCATCTGCCACGATTGTGCTACGGGGGGTCCATGCTTCTAAATTTGACCGCCCCCGCAGCATTTATCCTCCGGTGCTGTGACCTCCGCAGTCGTGTGACTGTGGGTGGAAGCAGCGGGGGCACCGGAGACAGTTAGCTTAGCTATATCTGTATTCAGTTAAGAATAAACAAAGGGCTGGTAACTTGCTCCCTGATGTCTCCTCACTGAGGAGCGTCTCACAGCCCAATCACAGCCTCCTAAGCACACAGAGCTTTGTTAGGGGATTTAGCGCGACGTTAACCCAAGTTAGCATCCCGTTAAGTCATGTTTCCCTCCAGAAGCAGCACTGTGGGCATATAAGGGCTGTTAGTTATAATTATAGTCAAAGGAGGCATTGCCCCTTACAGAGCACACCCACAAAGATACTTTAACGCTAACGCAAGGGAAATTAAGGTTAACATCAGGGAACATAACGCCCGTTACTGATTCAGGTAACGTGACGTTATTAGCCCTGATTAACAGGGATCTGGACCTCAGTCTTAATGGCTGCTCCCTTCTAACTTAAGAGTATAGCTGTGTTCCCTCTTTAAAAGAACATGAGAACCTTTGCTTAAGTGGCAAGCATTATATGATCAGTTTATTTGCAGAAACAACCTGATTTCATGAGCACATTCTTGCAGCGTACACCTAGAAAGCCTCACTGAAACACCCCAAAAAACCAGAGCACTGTATAAATCTGAAATTGCGTGCCACTGCCGTCCCTGGTCATAGTGAAGGCACCAAGTGAGGACTGACACAGATGCATTTCGGTCATGGTATCAAAGTTGCAAACTGATTCGTTAAACCCATAAACTAACCTAGTGGGGTCTCTGTACTAGGTGTCGCAAATCGCATTTTTGGATTAAAACGGATGCACAGACATTTCAAATAATATTCCACGTGTGTGTGCAGCTTTTTACTAACAGTAACAACGTGCGCTTCTAGCGTCAAAAAATGTTTTAGTGAAATATTTTGGCACACTGATATACAATGCACTTGGCGTAAATATGTTAATAGTATGTAGGAAATAGAAATATAATTTATGAGCACATTCACATGTCTCAGACAGGTCTGTGTTCACCTTTATCTCCTAGCATAACAGTGCTTCCACTGCAGTAAGGGATTCTGGGAAATAACATGCAAATGAGCACACAATGTATCACCTTTTGCTTCAAATCCATTTTAATATGGACCCCTATACTGTAGGCTTATGCCTGCCCCATTATACAGCCTTTCAACACAGCCTGGGTTACAGTATGTACTAACACAAAACGTAGAACGTATGTCAGAATGTCCACGATGTCGAACCCGGCACAAAACGGTAAAAAGCCTGTTTATATTGCTGGGGCAGGGTGAAGTTTCTATGTATCAACCAAAAACGTGTTTGGCCCAGCACGAATGTTTCATTATAAAGGTTAATAAAATGTATTATTGTCACAGTATGGCTATTATAAATACAATGACACTAATTCATTCTATTTAGTAATACTAGATAGAAATAAATAAAAAAAAGACACAGAATTTAATTTCCATTTAAATTGTCTGAATCAGGTATTGGACATGACACAATGCGTCAGAATGAATTTCAAGCAAACTATTTGTCATGTATGAAGATATCAATACATAGCCCTCAAATATGATCTTAGCACATAGGCTCTGTTGACCCTATGGGAGCTCTGTATCAAAGGGGCATATAGATATAGTGAGAAAAAAAAAGCCAGCGCACAACCTCTCATAGTGTAAAATAGTACAGGTATAATGATAAATATTAAAGTGGTATAATATGCACGTACAGCAAGGACACGGCAGTGGGACAGGGCATATTCGGGGTACATGTTACCGCTCTGATGATGGATCAAATACGTCTGGTGAGCGTCAGATAATCCTACGGTTCTCCTGCTCCAGTCACTGAAAAAGGTTCTTTAAGCAGACTGAACAAGGCTCTGGTGTGGACTCTCAATCCAAGAACACGTATGCTTACGTGAAGATTCACAAGCGTACCGTCCCTTTAAGGCGGCAAACTCTGTACCAGTTCAGCAGTACAGCTGAACAAATCAATGCCACCCCAATAAACTACCGACTCTGGGGGAGTCCCACGGTATGAGCTCTGACTCCCCGGCGCCACTTGCAGCACAGTGATGCCGCAGGGTTTTGCCGTGGACCACGACCAACCCGCGCTGGCTCAGTTCCAAAGCTGAAGGCAAACCGGACAAGTCACAGTAGTAAGCTGGGGGGTAATACTTGCCAATACACTGTTCGTTTACACTTCTACGCGTTTCGTTAGTCAAACTAACTGCATCCCTGATTATAGCACTGTAACATGTATAATTATATCTACACTATCATACACTATGAGAGCTCGTGCGCCCTCTTCTTTTCTTCACATGGGATCTTTATGGTGTTGAGCCATCATTACTGACACGCAGCCGACCATCTCCCCATCACTTAAAAAGGTTAAAAAGTATTTTTCCTTTGGTGCACATATATGGTTTAACCACTGAGTTTTATATAAGGTATTACTGTATATATAAGCACTGTCACATTCACATAAGTTAATTTTACAATTTGTGCGCAGATTTCTTTTTATTTCTTTAACTGCATATAGATATATCCAATGTCATTGCACCCAGGCTATAACACAAGGCTCTGTGACATGTATCAATGCACAATGGGTGCAATTCTGGGGCAAAGAAAATGCACCATGTGTATCAACGTAGAAACTCCCATTGACATGAATAGGATTTCTTTCTTTGATACATACAGTATGATGCAATTGTTTTGCACCAGAATTGCTCCACTTTGGCCTTGATACATATGTCCCACTGTGTCAATGCTGGTGCGTCATTTAACGCAAGATTTGATGCAGCGCCATTTAAACAAATGTGCTGATGCGCCTGAATTGATGTCTCGGTGTCTTTTTTTTTGTTGCAACATTTATTCGTTAGCAGGTGCAATATTGCTGGCTACATCTGTCTGTATCGGGACAAAAGTGAAGCGATTCTGGGGCAAAGCGATTGCTCCATATATATAAGAAAATGATCCTATTGATTTCAATTGGATTTTTTCTTCGATTACTGTGTATTGGTTTTGCCTAATAATGGCACCAATTTTTCCCAGATACATATGCCCCGAAGATCATATCTGAAATGTATAAGTGCATCAACATTAGTTCTAAAAGGCAGTACAAACTGTCATCAACTGTACTCTGTATGTGGAAAGATACAAGAGAAAGTGCACAAAACACACATAGAGGAGTACAGTTTAAATAAAAAATATATAAAAAAACACAACCGGAGGGACCAGGACTTCTCCTCAGGAGGTAGGCTACCGGAAAAACCTCAAAATAAACTACCAACCCTACGCGTTTCGTGATTTCAATCACTTCATCAGGGGTTTTGGAGAAAACTGCTGCGGAGGTAGATAACACAGCTGGTGATGTTACAGCAGCACCTGCACTGGCTGAATACACAGCAGCTGACAGACATAAGGATCCAGATACTACAGGACCTGACAGGACCCTCTGTGTAGGCACCACACTTACCCTTAAAAGTGTGAAGGCTCTTATTTATGGATACCATGTGTGTTTGTCATGTATTTTTTATTAAACCTGTACTTCTTTATGGGCGTTTTGTGCACTCACTCTTTTGTCTCTCCCCATATGCACTGAAGGAAGAGTGGAAAAACCCCCACAGAGAGCAGCACACGCCTGGGATCCCTGGCTCTACATCAATTTTGAAACACTTCATTTCACTAATAATAATAATTGTTTGTTCTTGTATAGCGCTGCTAGTTTTACGTAGCGCTTTACAGAGACATTTTGCAGACGCAGTCCCTGCCCCGTGGAGCTTACAATTTATGTTTTTGGTGCCTGAGGTACAAGGAGATAAAGTGACTTGGCCAAGGTCACAAGGAGCCGGCACCGGGAATTGGACCAGGTTCCACCTGCGTTAATCTCAGTGCCAGTCAGTGTCTGTACTCACTGAGCCGCTCCTTCTCCATAATGATTTCGTTTATTTTATGGAACTTGAATTTATTATAGGCTGTAAAGTATAGTTATTTATTGATTTTCACAGTGTTTATATTGGATAATTGGTTATCCTCTTATTGTATATGCACTTTTTCTTATAATCTTTGCACTTAATTTAAACCATCACTTTAGCAGTGCACTATAATGTTCCTTTAAACATGTATTCAGTATGTGCCGTATGAAGGGCATTATGTGACGTCACTGTATATGTACACATAGGGCTAGATCCTCAAAGCTCCGTTAATGTCTCGTTAAGTGCTAACCTGGATCTTCAAAGCTCGGTAACGATGCGTTAACTGCGGGTTTCCGCCCTTGCGTTACTAAAAGGGACGTTGAGGCTAATGATTTGCAAAAGAGGTGTTCCCTCTAACAACGCAGATCCTCACAGGTCCGTTACCGTTAACGCAGGGATTTATAGTGACGTTAGGTCATATCTAAATTTGGGGCTACTCCTATCCGGACCCTATAATAGTTTTTTTACAGCGCCTGGATAAGTGTAAGACCTCAGTTAGGTATGATTATACTATTGTATTGTTATTCACAGGGCTCTTTTCCTCACCTGTCTTTTCTCTCTTTTTTTTTTTTACTTTAACTAATCACCAATTTAGCATGGAAGTGACGCCCCCTCTGGGTAAGACAGATGTTATTTGAAGCAAACGCAAGGCAGTGCTCATTCAACATGGCATTAAGCCTATGCCAATGAGATCAGTAACGGCCATTGTTTTTGCATACTGATGCGGCCGGGCTGAACGTTCGCCGGGTGCGTAGCGGGCTAGCCGCGGGTCTGTTCTCCGTTTAAAAACGGAGTTTCCCGCGCGGCGGCCGCTTCAATAGATAAGCGCTAATGGCGCTTACTATTGAAAGCGCCCGAGGCGCGGGAAAACCGGCCGGTTCTCGGCCGATGACTGCCGCACGCCGCCCGCGCTATTTTTAAACTGCGGGGGCAGCCGCATTAGACTCAGCCCGGCCGCAACAGTATATTTAGCTTTGTGGACACCAGTTAAACTGGGGAAAACTAACGGATGTGACCTATTTAGGTAACATCGCATTACTAGCACAGATTTTACGGAGCCCTGTGGATTTGCCCCATAATTCATTGTTTGAAATTAAGTTTAAATCCAGATCTCAAACGGAAGAGCAAAATGTATTTAAACATTTTTTTCGTCGGTGTACGTCATCCAAGAAGTGTAACCAAACTTTCAAGTCAATAGAACAAGGGAAAAGAGTGGACATCACACTTGAAGCTCACCGACTCACTGTTTCAGCATCTTAGTCCATGAGAATGATCACAGAAAACGTTGTGGTAAATACATGTCTTTACTGACAAGGAATCAGGGAAACATCCCAAACAATGCAATGTTTTGGGCCCACGTGACCTTTCATCGGGTAGGTGTTTAAAAAATAACATGTGCAAAATGTATACACGCCGGCAATCGCCACAACAGGAACTGATGTCATCGTATTTCCAGTCCTCCCGATATATGGTATTATTGCACCTGAGAAAGGAGGTTCCCCCGAAACGTTGTGCGTCTGATATGAATTCGGCTAAATAAAAGTTTGAAAGATTCAACTAAGAGACCTATGATTGAACAGTGCGAAGAATAAGAGGAAACTTGTTTTTGATAGATGGTATCAGGGAAACACCTCATATAGAACTTTATGTTCCATGGACCCACTCTCCTTCAACCCAAAAGAGAGACGGGGCGACCTTATGGCATGATCTAGGTGCGCCAGTGTCACCACTTGCATCTTAAGAGTAACAGAGAATCTAAGTGGAAACTTAGGGGCCTATGCACTAAAAGATCATTAAAAAAAAAATCGCCAGGCCATTTAAATCATCGTTTGTGTGAGTGTTGCTATCACGGTATCAGAAAGCCTCGATTACCTTTGATAGCAACATTCACAAAATGGGCGAGTAGCCGGCGACATGTAGCTCGACCCTCTGAAAAGGCCTTACCCGGCGAGTTCTTTCTGCTCAGAGAGAGCCGCCTCTCCCTGCGCAAATCTCGCCCGAAATGAATGTTTTTTTTAATTTAATTTTAATCATTAGTGTAGATGAGCAGGGGGTCTATGGAGCAGAACTGGGTTGATTTCAGGTCCGGGGACCCCCTGCATCCCGTGACACAGGCCCCGTTATGGAGTGCCGGTATCTCCTATGTATTGAAATGTCCCGGTCACGTGACGCGGAACATTTACATGCATAGGAGATACCGGCACCCTGGTAGCGGGAGTATTAACCGCTAAGGTAATGAAGGGGTTAAGTCCACCCGCAAGCCCCCCACAAGGCCTAAACACCCACCAAGGTCCAAATACCAACTTCACCCCTCACCCCCCCCCGCCCCCCGCTGCCCACAATAAGCATAGTGGTTAACCCATTCTTCATTGCCTTAGCGGTTAGCCGCTAAGGTAATAAAGTTGACTGTAAATGCATTTTTCCTGCATCTGATTCATGCCGGGGGTCTCCAGTGCTGATATTAATGGATATCAGCTCCGATTTTTTTTTCTAAGCCCCATCTCGCCGCTTTTAAGCAGGTTTCCAGCACCCTCACGCAAAATTTTCCTGGCATGATGATTTGGTCTGAAATTTGCCATTCTAGAGCCGCGATAGGCGTCGATAACCTAATCTCTGCTACTAGAATTGCTCGAGTTTATTAACCTGCCGAAAAGCGGCGAAAAGTGGCTTTTCGCCGATCACTCTGGGATTTTTTTTTTAACAAATATTTTGGGGGCGATTCAGTTTTTTATCGCCCACTTATCGCTGCTTACAGAATCGGAGTAGGCATTTTGGGCGATAAGTGCTCAATAAGTGGCTTATGAACGCTTACTGCATAGGCCCCATAATGTGTTAAAAGAAGCCACAACCCCAAGCATGTATAAAACTACATCATAATATCCAATCATCTAAATATAGTGTAAGTGCAATTGTTACATCTATTTATCTATACATAATGTTTATACAAACAATAAAAAGTCCCTAAACAGCATATAAAATGCCATGTATCAAGTAATGACATCCCACCTCACATATCTCAAGTATTAATGTTATGATATCATATATTGCAATTCTAATATATTCTTTTCTACATGAAAAATGTGGGAGACGATTTAAAAAAATGTTACATTCAAAACCTACACTACCTAGAACCAAATATAGGATGGTATCTATTTATGATGTACATAGTATATATATACACCAAATATAATATACAAACAAATTTCTCTTCAAAAAAAAATTCACAAGATGGTATGTAAGAAAATATCAGTAGTACAACAAATAGACTATATAGAAACCTTCAAATCAAGGCACTAATTTAATACCTATGGGACAGCACTGTCCAGTTTGAAAATCCATTGGGATTCATTTCGCAAGAACAGAGTCTACCTATCACCACCCCTCTTCAAAGGGCCCACCCGGTCAATTATTTGATACTTCATTATGTCTCATTTTAAGGAAGTGCCTAGCTACTGGAAACTCACTAACACATTGTCAATGTTTGTTAATGCTTGACGGATGTCACATTTGTGTTCTTTTAATTCGCGTTTTGATAGGTGCAATTGTTTTGCCCACATAGCATTTGCCACATGCCCACCACAACAGATAAATTACATGATCACTGTTATGAGTGAAAAAGTTTTTGATCTTATATTGTTTGCCTAATCTGAGATGTCCAAATGTATCCCCCTTTAATACAGAACTGCAGTGTATGCAGTTCCAACAAGGAACCAATCCACATTTCTTTGTCATAAGGAATGTGACTTCGTAGTTGTCTCAAGTATGAAAAATACGACGTCACAATCATTCCTTATGACAAAGTAATGTGGAACGTTTCCTTATTTGAACTGCGTACAAATGCTGCCACCAGTATTAGATCACTTGCCTTGGAAAATCTGGGGCAGTCTCATAGTAAATCCCTCAACATGTCTGTGAGATTTCTAATGGCCCATCGGACTATCGCAGCGGGGGGTCCCTGCAGTCCCATTCAAAACGGCTGTGTTAATCCGATGGGCCACTAGGAATCTAACGGATTTGTTACCTTAGTTTTTACCCAGGCAAGTGATCGGACACTGGTGGCTGCATCTGTACATTGCAATTCTGTAGTAAAGGAGGATACACATTTTGGGGATGTTTGCCTGATTACTTGTCAGTAAAGGCATTTATTTACCATAACGAACGTTTTCTGGGATCATTCTCTACACACAATAAGATGCTTACACAGTGTCTGTGAGTTTCACGTTTGAAGCCCTCTCCTTTTTTTTTGTTCTATTGAAATGAAGTTTGATACTTTGCAGTTTGTTGTTCCCAGTTCTCCAATTGGAAGACTTTGGTAACCCTCCTGTTCCGAAAATGAGAAGTGGGTTAATTGAGGGGCATATATATCAAGGCAAAATTGTTGCAATTTGGGGGCAAAAAAATTGCTCCAGGTGTATTAAAGACATTTTCTTATTGACTTCTTCCATTGGATTTTTTTGCTTTAATACACATGGTGCAGATTTGCGGCACAGAATTGCACCGGTTTTCCCTTGATGTAGCGAACACTATTGCAACCTGTGGTGCGCTGCCACGGGACATACGCAATGCACCAGTGGGAAGCGGCCATTCATCGGGATCAGCTGCGCTTAAGACGAGGGCTATTGCACTATTTCCCCAGCAAGAGCGCACCACGGGCTGCAGTAACATTGGATACATCTGTACATAACGGAGTTTCCACATACAACATGTGCTTAGGTTAAAAGTGAGCTGTCTAAACTACTTACACCATAGGACCTATGTACTCAAATTATTTTTTAAAACAAAATCAAAATTGCAGTGCTAAAAATGTGTGTGGTATGCATGGAAGTCGGAATTTGACTTTCATATATACATGATAGTTTGTTGTCTGAAATGATTTTGAACACATTACGTTGGATTGCTTACCTGATGGATACCATTTAATTTAGAACAGAATTATGCGTATTCTGTATTTCATGACCAGCATTATTAAATATCATCTATTGGTTTGATATATTTTATAATAGCCACGTGAAAATATTACATTTTGATCATGTACCGTATATATATACAGTGATGAAACATTTGCGCTTTGTCCCAAAAATATATCGTTGATACATAGAGCAGAATTAGATGTGCTTTAAGTTGCTTCAAACAAACATTTTAGCATTTACTAATGTAAATGGTTCTGGCAGTGGACGATAGTGACACAGTTGTAACTATTTTATTGGCACACAGATACAAGTACATACCATTTACATCTGTGTGTCTTGTGCGTTTCTGCCAATTTACTTGACTACAAAACATGTTTCATGCTTTTGTCAATATTTGGAAAAGCCTTTAATGCTCAGATAAGTGTGTGTATCAATGGATTGCAGCTGCTCACCATATTGAATCGGGCAGGGGTGGCCAACTCCAATCCCCAAGGGCCACCAACAGGTTATTGGCAGAGCCACTGATTGAGTCACCTGTGCTGAAGCAGGGATATGCTGAAAACCTGACCTGTTGGTGGCCATTGAGAACTGGAGTTGGCCACGCCTGGAATAGGGTCTTCAGAAAGAGAGACAGGCAGACACTCATAAAAAGACAGGCAAGCAAGCAATCAGAGAAGACATTTGTAAGAGTGGTAGATATTCAATGAGACTGACAAACAGACAGTCATGAAGAAGTAAATAGACATTCAAAGAAAGAGACAAGTGGATACTGAAAGTGGACAGGTT